>NC_091129.1:4316702-4406702 GCF_040183065.1 Periplaneta americana | reverse complement strand
TTTACTTTTTAACTCGCTCTAGAATATGCCATTAGGAAAGGCCAGGATAACAGAGAGGGTTTGGAATTGAACGGGTTACATCAGCTGCTTGTCTATGCGGATGATGTGAATATGTTGGGAGAAAATCCACAAACTATTAAGGAAAACACGGGGATTTTACTGGAAGCAAGTAGAGAGATAGGTTTGGAAGTAAATCCCGAAAAGACTAAATATATGATTATGTCTCGTGATCAGAATATTGTACGAAATGGAAATATAAAAATTGAAAATTTATCTTTTGAAGTGGTGGAGAAGTTCAAACATCTTGGAGCAACAGTAACAAATATAAATGATACTCGGAAGGAAATTAAACTCAGAATAAATATGGGAAATGCCTGTTATTATTAGGTTGAGAAGCTTTTATCATCCAGTCTGCTGTCAAAAAATCTGAAAGTTAGAATTTATAAAACAGTTATATTACCGGTTGTACTTTATGGTTGTGAAATTTGGACTCTCACTTTGAGAGAGGAACATAGGTTAAGGGTGTTTGAGAATAAGTTCCTTAGGAAAATATTTGGGACTAAGAGGGATGAAGTTACAGAAGTATGGAGAAAGTTACACAACACAGAACTGCACGCATTGTATTCTTCACCTGGCATAATTAGGAACATCAAATCCAGACGTTTGAGATGGGCAGGGCATGTAGCACGTATGGACGAATCCAGAAATGCATATAGAGTGTTAGTTGGGAGGCCGGCAGGAAAAAGATCTTTAGGGAGGCTGAGACGTAAATGGGTAGATAATATTAAAATGGATTTGAGGGAGGTGGGTTATGATGATAGAGACTGGATTAATCTTGCTCAGGATAGGGACCAATGGCGGGCTTATGTGAGGGCGGAATGAAACTCCGGGTTCCTTAAAAGCCGTAAGTACCGAAAATATACGACAAAATACGTCCGAGTGGAATTCCTTTCTATACAGACCTTACAAATAAATTATTTCATTTTTCATTTCATCTATTATATTCCATAGATCTTACATGAGCATTGAAGCTTTAAGATGTGGAAGAAGTTAAAATTTTACAATATTACAATTACAGTTTTTACAAATATTTACAATTTTTACACTATTTTACAATTTTGACAGTTTTACAATTTTGTAATTTTCTACAATTTTTTACAATATTTTGGCGAGCTGTATTGAGATGATGAGAAGGCCCGAGGATTCGCCAAAAGATTACCCGGCATTTGCCTTATGGTTGGAGGAAAACCTCGGTAAAAACCCAACCAGGTAATCAGACCAAAGGGGGAAATGAAGTGATGCCGAGGACTCGCCATAGACCATCCGGCTTCAGTCCCACGGCTGTGGAAAACCTCGGAAGAAACCAAAGACCAAAGGGGGATCCAACCCAAGCCCGAACGCAGCTCCGGATCAGCAGCCCAGCGAGTCTGCCGACTTAGCTACATCGATGGCTCTACTAAAATATATAATACATAGCCAATCAGCTTATTAAATTTACAAACGTAAACGATTATTCATCAGTTGATCTATGACATATAATACAAAACAATTAGGTTAATTAAATTTAAGTCATAAACAATTCAACCAGTTGTGATATACAGAAATTGATAATACATATCATGCAGAGTACTTCAAATTACAAGCACAAACAATTTATCAATAGAGCTATACACATTACTATTCAATTTAAATCATATACAATTCATCGGCCAATACTATAGTAACATGTCTTCATAAACCTATTGATTTTCCATCTCAAAATTTGTTTTTAGACTTTAATGTACTTATCGTAAGACAAATTTATTATATTGTATTAATAAAATTCATACATAAAAATCGAAATAATTTTGAATTGTATTCTCATAGTTATGAAACAAAAGGTATGAATTCTTTAAGATTGTTTGAACCAAAATGCAACACTGTTACAGTATTTAATCATAGTAGTAATTTAGGCCCAAGAATATATAAAACATTTATATTTAAATATCCTAATCTTGTCAATTCTAATAGTTCTAGTATTAAATTTAAAAAGTTATGTATGGATTTTATAAAAATTGAAGAATTGTAAATTTAAATTTATATACTATAACTGCATAGTAGGCATAAGACAAATTGTATTGTATAATTATTAATTTCAATTCAGGAATCCGCCCTTGAGCACGAGTTCTACTCTTTCAGGGGCGGGCTAAATTTTTTTTTCTGTATATATTACATGTTATGTTACAGAGTGATTTATATAGAACTGACACATTTCTTTCATTAATTGTTTCAAAACGAATTGTGCTAGCGACAACTTATTATACCTAAAATGTAGAGGAATTTTGGGAGATTATTTACCTCTATAGCAAATGTTGAAAATGTCCTCCATCCTGCATAAGGCACAATTCAACACGTCGTTCCACTCGTTGGAGGACTCTGTCGTTAGCTTGAATCTCCTGTGTGATGTTGTGCTTCAGATCGTCCAATGTGTGGGGACGTGTGTCGTAAAGCCTGTGTTTTAAGTAACACCATAGAAAGAAGTCCGGAGTTGTCAAATCCGGAGATCTCGGTGGCCACAGGTTCCTGGAAATTATTTGGTCGTCACATAACCGGATAAATGGAACCATGCTTCATCTGTGAACCATGTGATGGACAATATGGTAGGATTTTCCACAATGAACGTCTGAAACCAACGACAATAATTCAATCTTTTAATCTTATCTGGTTCCTGTAGCTGATCCCTATATGGCTTTAGGCTCTCTGACACATTGAGTAGGTGTACCCTGTCTCCTGCGACAAACGTCTTAATGATTTTTCGGGTGACTGCTCCAGTCGTGCTCTTACGTCAACAACCGTGGGAAGCTTAGATGAACGATGCTTGCCCTTTTCACTCACCAGAGATCCAGTTGTTTCCAATTTTTCTACCAGCCCCAGTATTGTGTTTCTTTTGGGAGGATTGCGAACACCAAATTCTCTCTGGTATGCCCTTTGAGTAGCTGTGGCCACCGAGATCTCCGGATTTGACAACGCCGGACTTTTTTCTATGGGGTTATTTAAAAGACAGGGTTTACGCCACACGTCCCTAGTCATTGGACGATCTGAAGCACAACATCACACAGGAGATTCAAGCTATTGACAAAAGAGTCCTCCAACGAGTGGCCAGTAACATGGTACGACGTGTTGAGTTGTGCCTTATGCAGGATGGAGGACATTTTCAACATTTGCTATAGAGGTAAATAATCTCCCAAAATTCCTCTACATTTTAGGTATAATAAGTTGTCGCTAGCACAATTCCTATTGAAACAATTAATGAAAGAAATGTGTCAGTTCTATATAAATCACTCTGTATAATTATTAGCAAAAAAAAATAAATAAATATACAATACAAAGTAAGCAGATTAATTCAATTTACAAGCATACTTTCATTAAGCTATACAAATTTGTACATAATCATAAACAATTCATCAGTTGAGCTATACAGACTACTATACCATTTACAGCATTTACAGTTCATCAATATTCCTTGGTCATTAAAAATTAAATGCAATCTGCGGCATTTGAACCCTGGAACGTGAATCTACTGCCAAAAACTGTAACCTTGTCGTCGTAAATTTTCTCTTTGTGAAGTGTAACTACGTTTTTACAAGAATACCTCTTTGCCACACCGAGTATTTGCACTCGTTTCAGGAATCAGTGGTGAAATAATGAATTATAGAATTTAAAATACTTACTGTAACATTGCCATAAGGCACAGGAGAATGCTATTATTATTATTAGTAGTTGTGACATGAACCAATGTATTATCGACGCGCTCTCATGGTTAACATGCCGGCATCATACAATAACGTGCGATGTGCTTTTAAAACATAATTTCGCCGACCGATTGTTGCTGTGTAAGTTTGACTCTAAGCGTCACGTAGTCACGTCTACTTCCTCGATAAGAATAAGCACTAGTTTGTTTTATTGTTAAATGGCTATTATTATTATTATTATTATTATTGTTATTATTATTATTATTATTATTGAATGATTATAAATGTTCAATATATTTATAATCATTCAATAAGAATGCTTGGTTTAATAAGGTCTATAACTTATTCTTTTTCTACTCCAGAGTCACTATTAAGGGAACTAGGTAGTGATGCCTGTGTGATTAAAAAATTTGAATATAAAAGTTTAGTGCAATATTTCTAGGCTTCTAGTGCTCAGAATGGGATAAATAATTCTAGGCTTATACAATCGATCATTCTCAATTCAGTGGTATAAAAGACAACTAATTTGTTTTATACCCAAGTGCAAAAGAAAGGCCCTAACTAATAACATGTTTTCCCACTTTGCTAAGTGTATCTCAATTTTCAGGTGCACATTACTTACTAAAATCTTCACTCTTATACCTTTTATTTTTTTAAGTTATCTAGTAATGTGTATTGTAAATTCTAAAGCAAAATATAGTTAAATATTTCACCCCTAGTGAAACTCAAAAAATAATGAACTTCGTTTAATATATTTTTTTTTACAGTTTCTCAATGCATATATATTTTTTCTCATGTTATGAGTGTAATATTCTTAAACCCGTAGGTCTACTGTGTAAAATACTGACTGTAGAAAACACTGTAAAAATTTCATTTAAATTTATTCAGCAGTTTCAGAGAAAAGTGCACTTAAGTTTGAAAAATGTCAACAAATGGAAAACTGCATTTAAAAGTAGAATAATGTATAAGTTACATGTACCGCCAAATTTAAAGAGGTCATTTAAAAGGCTTGTCTGCAGAAATACCTCCCCCACAATGTTTACATTGTTTCAAAGAGCAAGTTTTGTACTTTATTTTATAACGCCAAACAAAAAATTCGATTTTTGGCCCGCCCCTAATCACTACCTGGTTCCCTTAATTCTATACTTTACTTTGGTTCGATCTAAACTTGAATATGCATCTGTAGCCTGGAATTCCATTACTTCAACAGATTCGGTTAAATTGGAAAATATTCAAAGAAAATTTATTTCGTTATGTGCTTTTCGATTTATACCCAATTCCTCTGACTTCAACTATGAGATTATCTGTAAATATTTTAACTGTTGTAGCCTTTATTCTAGACGTCAAATCTTGATTATCAATTTCTTTGCAAAGTTATCAAGGGTGATATTGATTGTGGGTCTACCATAAACATCAGCCTTCGTATTCCTACAAAAGGTTTAAGATTTCAAAAAAGAATTTATAACAGAAATTCTAAATCACTTTCTCCAGTCTGTAGATGCATAAAATATGCCAATTTGCATGGACACAATTTAGATGCTTTTAAGGTATAGCGTCGTTTTGATTATTAGTATTTACTGTTCTTGTTATCTATTTTATTTATGTATGTTTTTGTTTATTTAAGATATTATTTATTTGTTTTTGTACCTTTGTATCTTCTGTTTGTGAATTGTGCTGAACTATAATTGGCCTCTGGCTGTTGTTCAGGACACAAATATTAATAATAATATAAAATAAATAATAAAAAAAATTATTATTACTCCATATACGAGTACTTTAACATTCTTAACTCTCAATAATAACTCTTTAATAATAATTTTTAATCACATACCTTAATGTTCGTCCTCGGCACAAAACATTGCAACCTCGGTTTTAGTCCACGTGGATTAGACAAGTAGGTGTCATTTAATAATGGAAGCAGTTTATTGGTTGCAATATTGAAATTGAGGCGAGTGATTGGAGTGGCGACATAAGAAATTGAAAACAATAATGCAATTAAATTTCAAAGACCTGCCGAATGTTAACCATGAGAGCGCGGCGATAATAACTTGTGTGATCACGTCCAATGCCGATATTTCTCCTTCCTTCGGATATGAGCTAGACGAAGTTGGGCATAAAAATAACTGTTCTGCGCGGACTGTCTCAGTAATATCTCGGCATCAAGAGCAGCTATATATCTGTGCGAACACACGTTTCATTTGTAATCGGGAGTTCTGCAATATCTAAGTGATAATAGAAACGTATTGTACAGGGACATCATTTTATTTTTACTTCAACTTTTATTGTACCTGAGTTTTTGAATGTACTTCACTCCCACCCCTTCTACTAATGAAGTTCCAACTGTCCTCCACACAGAACCAAGGCCGCAGTACTGAGTTAGTGATTATAGTACGTTTCAAAAATATGTTCGCGTTTTCCAGTGACGAAAACTTCCAATATTGAATCATATTTTCGCACAGGTACTGTCGTCCGTTTGCCTACGTCGCATCCCGATTTCCCCCACCTGCTTCTGCTCGCTCCACTGTAAAGACTAGTGGCTGGGCTTTCTTAGCTCTTTTCTTAAAACATTAATTTCTGTTAGGATTTAATTAGACCTCTACGTAATATTATACAACTGTTTAAAATAACTTAAATAAAAGGGCATCGTTAAGTAATTAACTATCACTTAATTGCCCCCTTTCTACGATCATGCGACATAACCACTTGGACGGACAGTAGATAGCATGTCTGAGTAATTTTATCTGTGCGGGTCGGGCAGAAGTGAAGATTGAATTTACAGTACGTAAAGTCTCTTATAGAGTAGGTACAGAATTATTTCAACATGAGTTACTAAGTATGAAGGACGAAACTGGTAATTTGAATTAGATGCAATAGTCTATAGTGCGATAATATGCACAAAAGAACTGAAGCCTGTATCGAAATGTACGGTCACCATTTTAAAAAATGTGTTTAAATATCCATATTATGATTATTTTTCAATTTAACTTCATTCTCTATATTGTACGCTAATGTGCTGTAGACAGTATAATATACACTGCATAATGAATACGTTCGCATGGACAGCTCAGTTCGTGGGTAAAAACAATCATTTTTAATACTGTACTGTATTTTGATTAAACAAAGACCCAATGAAAATGATCAAGCTCAAAATCGCGATATTTTTGTTAGTTTACGTAAAGGGATGATCTACTTTTCTTCCATCCTATACTTAGTAAAATGATTTGTTTGTATATTACGCCAGTATCATCGAACTTCAGTCGTAGAAGGGGGTAGCAAACGGCGTTGATATAAAGGTATAGCCAGGTTAATATTAACAATATTGTAAACTTTATTAGTAACAACAATGTAATTTATTCGTCACAACAATAATTCCTTTCTACAATTCGCCTTAAACGCTCTCGTCAACAATTGGATTTTCACTCAACACAGTATTCGTTATAGCACTCCACCGACGACAATGACAATTTACTTGGACTAGTACGAACAACAATGAACTGTTAATCTTAACTAATATTTACAAAGCACTATTTACAAATCAGAACTATCAGTTCTTAGTTCACAGTTCTTCTATCTCAGTCACTCGAGTTCACAGTATCTCGAACCACAGACCTTCAGAGACAGTTCACTGTACTCGAACTCGGGTCCCTCCAACTGCGGTCCACTGCACTCGAACTCAGGTCCCTCCAACTGCGGTCCACTGCACTCGAACTCAGGCCTTCGGATGCTGACGCAGTTGCGGACGCACACTCGAGTCGAACTCCGGTTGGCTTGACTGGCTTGCTTGCTCTGGCTTACTCACTGACTGAATAACTGAAAAACTGCTCGAGTTCGCTGGCGCTTCTTTTATAGCAAAATCATAGTTGCGAGAAATTTCTACAGGTGTGTAGAGAATTATCTGGATATCTCCACTTCGACGCACTTCTGGAAAGGTCGGGAAGGTCCATTCCCCCTTACTCCGCATGCAGCAGTTGCGCGTGCACTCTCCCCTCGTCGCGTGGGCCTTTCCCCTCTCCGCCGCGCGCCGTCCCTCATGCTTCATGAAGCCCGCGCGATATGCTCTCTCGCGGGACGCTGGTCGTGAGTTCGAATCTCACGTCGCTGTCACAATATTATTAAAAATAAAATTATGTCCCTGTATATACTTTCAGTCAACTGTAGTGACTAGGAACTGGTTGGGTCACTGGCTAAGAAGAAACTGCCTACTGAAGGATGCACTGAAAGGAATGGTGAACGGGAGAAGAGTTCGGTGCACAAAAATATATCAGACGATAGACGACATTAAGATGTATGGATCATATGAGGAGACAAAGAGGAAAGCAGAAAATAGGAAAGATTGACGAAAGATGATTTTGCAGTGGAATACCTGTCCTTGGGTAGAACAATGACTTAATTAATTAATTAATTGAAGATTAGTCGTTGATATTTTGGTCGCTTTATTCTCTGAAACTGGACGCAATTTAAGAGGCAGAATAATATCACATTAATAAAATAATTAACTTCTTATTTTATTACTCTGTCATACGGTACCTAGTTGCATATTATTCATAACGCGTTAACTTCATTATTATGGTCACACACGACATTGAGTTAGACACATATTTGCATACAAGTAAAATAACAATTATGGTCTGTTAGCTCATTACTACAGCCAACTAACTTCTGAAATTAATTATGTCCTTTGAGTCTAGTAGAACAAATTGACTTTGTGCTTCAAAGGGGCCTCGTGTTAATATTAGTGTAAAAGTGACCTGTTTACAAGTTCCTAATTCCAGTTGATGTGAAGTCCAGTGCTCTCCGCTCTTTCGTGTGTACTACCCATTTACTATTGCATTCCTGCCTTATTTAATATAAGCTCGTCATTCTAAGCTCTTGCCTAATTTCGTCATACCACTTGCCTGGCTCTCGTGTATTGCTTTCGTCATCCACAACTCATTTCTGTAGATATTAGCCCAAAGGAATTTCATTTTTATTCTTCCCTTAATATTTCGCTTTATAATATTTCATGTTATGATCAAATGTAGGTCTTGCACAGAGGAGTAATTTACATGTGAAGGTGTGTAATTTTATACATTATCAACATCACTTCTTAATTCAATTTCTATCATTGTGTGGGGGATGGAAACAACAGCGGTGCGACTACCTTACTAGAGAAAACCTGCTAATTTGGACTATTAACATTCATATAATATCCAAAATACATTGTTCCATGATGAAGAACCAATAATATTCGTATCATTTCTATGTTGTCGTATCTCAAATGCTGCCAAAACTACACTGTCGATATCATTAGACATCCCTCTACTCTGCTTCCTATAAAATACATATATTTATTTTTATACTTATTTATATATTTGTTTATTTACTTATTATTTTTATTCACTTATTTATTTACTTTTTTATTTGTTTATTTATTTGTTTGTTTGTTTACTTACTTACTTATTTCTTACTTACTTACCTACTGACATATTATTATTTATTTATTTATTCACTTATTTACTTACTTTTTTATTTGTTTATTTATTTGTTTGTTTGTTTACTTACTTGCTTCTTACTTACTTACCTACTGACTTATTATTTATTTATTTATTTATTTATTTATTCACTTATTTATTTACTTTATTATTTGTTTATTTGTTTGTTTGTTTGTTTACTTACTTACTTGCTTCTTACTTACTTACATACTGACTTATTATTTATTTATTTATTTATTTATTTATTTATTTATTTATTTACTTATTTATTTACTTTTTCATTTGTTTATTTATTTGCTTGTTTACTTACTTACTTGCTTCTTACTTACTTACCTACTGACTTATTATTTACTTATTTATTTACTTATTTATTTATTCACTTATTTATTTACTTTTTTATTTGTTTATTTGTTTGTTTGTTTACTTACTTACTTGCTTCTTACTTACTTACCCACTGACTTATTATTTATTTATTTATTTATTTATTTATTCACTTATTTATTTACTTTTTTATTTGTTTATTTATTTGTTTCTTTGTTTACTTACTTACTTACTTACTTACTTGCTTCTTACTTACTTACTTACTGATTTATTATTTATTTATTTATTCATTCATTCATTCATTCATTCATTCATTCATTCATTCATTTATTCATTTCCTTATTTATTTATTTATTTATATATTTGTTTATTTATTTATTTATTTATTTATTTATTTATTTATTTATTTATTTATTTATTTATTTATTTATTTATTTATTCGTTCGTTCATTTGTTGTTGAACATAACAGGCAAAGCCCAATTATAATGTTCACTACTAACAAATTATTTTATAAAACATAAAGAAGGAAAAGGAATCATACTCTATTAAAAACTGAAACAAAATAGAAATAAGAGAAAGAAAAAAAGATAAATTGAAACAAGGTGTGAAAGTAGCTTCAAATTAACTAACAGCAATATTCTGTAAAATATTATAACAAATAATTCAGAATCTATCGAAATTCATATTGAAAATATCAACATTCGGATGAGGATGTAATTTATTGTATAACTGTAACATTTGGAAAACTGGGGAATTTTTGTGGGATTCAGTATTTGTCCTTGGTATGTAAAATAAATTTCGAAATGTTATATTAAGCTTAGGTGCATATAATGTTATATAATAAAATAAACCAACGCAATCCAACTTATTGTTAATAATTATATAAAGAAAGTTTAAAGATTGACAATTTCGTCTAATCTGCAAACTAGTAAAATGGAAATGTTGAAGCATTGTAGCATAATTCTCATAGGTAGGATAATCATTATAAAGTCTGTAATATAACCATTTTAGAAATTTATTTTGAATTTTTTCTAGTAACAGAATATATTTGTCAGTAACTGGGTTCCAGATAACAGCAGCATACTCTAATTTAGATCGAACAATGGAATTATACAAAATTATTATAGTTTAGACTTTAAATTTACAAGAATTTCTCATAACAAGACCTAAACCTTTATAGGACAAATTCATAATATTATTAATATGATTATGAAATGTAAAATTTCTTCTAAATAATACACTTAAATCTTTATGTTCATTTTCTGCTGTAAAACATTTGCCTCTATTTTATATAACAGTTTAATTGTATTTTTCAATCTAGAAAAGGTCATATGTATCCACTTATTAATATTAAATAACAATTTATTATTAATACTTCAAAAATATGTAAGTTTGTTATACGTGTTTTTGGAATTCCTTGTCACAGTAAATCATGAGTAGGCACAGTCTAAAATACACTTCACTTAGAAACATTTTTATTGAACAGAACTATACTCTTGGGAAATTTGTGAATAATTTTTTTACATGACCAGTTTTTCTTTCATTATTATTTTCATGTATTCCTCAATCGCTGTAACTGTATATTACATAATAAGTTCCCGCTATTCAATTTTTTATGTCTTGCAACTCGCTTACATTCTCGTACTCATATATAACTGTATTTTCCATCAGAAGTGATTTCGTTATCATCCAATTTGTTTCAATTTTCATTACGTACTCAAGCGTCTGTTATTGGTGCACCTAGATAATTTATGAGATAGTCGAGTTTATCTCGAGCAGTTTATATGACTCACAAATTGTTTACATTTCCGTTATATTACGTAACTCATATTGATTATATTTAATTTTCTACTTTATTTTATGTAATCTCTAAGACATTTACTTTTGCGTAGTCTTATATTCTGTTTATGTATTTCTTGTATATGATTCAAACCTGGTTGAGTAGAAGAGGAGGCTATATGGCCTTAATTGTGTCAGACGAAATAGAGCTGCTGCTATTACTACCACTACTACTACCCTACCACTATTATACTACTACTATACTACAACTGCCACTACTACTACTACCACTACATATACTACTACTACCACTATTATACTACTACTACCACTACTATAATACTACTACTACCACTACTATACTACTCCTACTACCACTACTATAATACTACTACCACTACTATAATACTACTACCACTACTATACTACTCCTACTACCAATACTACACTACTACTACCACTATTATACTACTCCTACTACCACTACTATACTACTCCTACTACCACTACTATACTACTCCTACTACCACTACTATACTACTACTACCACTACTATACTACTCCTACTACCACTACTATACTACTACTACTACTACCACTACTATACTACTACCACTACTATACTACTACTACCACTACTATACTACTCCTACTACCACTACTATACTACTCCTACTACCACTACTATACTACTCCCACTACTATACTACTACCACTACTATACTACTACCACTACTATACTACTCCTACTACCACTACTATACTACTACCACTACTATACTACTACTACTACCACTACTATACTACTACCACTACTATACTACTACCACTACACTACCACTACTATACTACTACTACCACTACTATACTACTCCTACTACCACTACTATACTACTACTACCACTACTATACTACTCCTACTACCACTACTATACTACTACTACTACCACTACTATACTACTACTACCACTACTATACTACTCCTACTACCACTACTATACTACTCCTACTACCACTACTATACTACTACTACTACCACTACTATACTACTACCACTACTATACTACTCCTACTACCACTACTATACTACTACCACTACTACACTACTACTACTACTATACTACTACTATACTACTACTACTACCTCTACTATACAAATACCAGATCGCACGACGTAAATACCAGATCACTTATCTGTGGCACGCTAAGTATACCTCTTCATAGAACATCTTGTTATTCATCATCTTTTACAATATCCACCTCGCGTCAATGGAATTCCTTGTCACAAAGTATTAGGGGCTGCAAGACAATAAACACCTTTAAGAACAGCTTAAAAGATAACCTTATTAGCATTTCACTCCAACCTTACTGATTTTAACTATTCAAAATTGTCTCATAATAATCTCTTTCTATTTTCTAATATTATTTCAAATATTTTAACAACATTCTATGTATATTAGTTTAATTCTGCTACACAGTTTACTTCAGTGTTTAATTAATAGTTCATAGTATTTTGTTGTTTAATTTGTAAATAACTCTTGTATACATGTAACTCTAATCTAAATCAAATTGTTGAATTCTTTGTAAGTTCATGCATGTGTATATACTCTTTTTGCTGGTTGAGTGGAAGAGAAGGCCTTACGGCCTTAACTCTGCCAGCTAAAATAAATCATCACTTTTATTATTATTATTATTATTATTATTATTATTATTATTATTATTATATACTACTACTACCACTACTATAATACTACTACTTCTACTATACTACTACCACTACTATACTACTACAACTACCACTACTACTACCACTACATATACTACTCCTACCACTATTATACTACTACTACTACTACTACTACCACTACTATACTACTATTACTACTACCACTACTATACTACTTATACTACCACTACTATAATACTCCTACTACCACTACTATACTACTACTACTACCACTACTATACTACTTATACTACCACTACTATACTACTTATACTACCACTACTATAATACTCCTACTACCACTACTATACTACTCCTACTACCACTACTATAATACTCCTACTACCACTACTATACTACTACTACTACTACTACCACTACTATACTACTACTACAACTACTATACCACTCCTACTACCACTACTATACTACTACTACTACTACTACCAACACTAATATACTACTATACTACTACCACTACTATACTACTACAACTACCACTACTACTACCACTACATATACTACTCCTACCACTACTATACTACTCCTACTACCACTACTATACTACTACTACCACTACTATACTACAACTACCACTACTACTACTACCACTACATATACTACTCCTACCACTACTATACTACTACCACTACTATACCACTCCTGCTATCACTACTATACTACTACTACTACTACTAACACTAATATACTACTATACTACCACTACTATACTACTACAACTACCACTACTACTACCACTACATATACTACTCCTACCACTACTATACTACTACTACTACTACTACTACTACTACCAACACTAATATACTACTATACTACTACCACTACTATACTACAACTACCACTACTACTACCACTACATATACTACTCCTACCACTATTATACTACTACTACCACTACATATACTACTCCTACCACTATTATACTACTACTACCACTACATATACTACTCCTACCACTATTATACTACTACTACTACTACCACTACTATACTACTACTACACCTCTACTATTACTACTACCTCAGAAACATTCTCCACTTTCTAATAACAATTCAGTATCCACTTACGTTCATCAAACGATAATTGCACCGCCATTTATGTTTATAAACAGATGAACATGTTTCCATGCTTTTCAATGCCTTCTGAATCATAAACCGCAAAAATCGTATTTTTATCCCATTTGTTGGCTGTGAAATACTATTACATCAATTTGGGATACTCTGTATTCACATGCGTGTATTCATAGTATCTGTGATGTACTGCGCACGTCGTGCATGTTGCAGACGGCACATGATCGCAGGGTCAAGTGTTGAAAAAGTAGAATATAAATTATATGAAAGAGGCAATTTTATTGTGTCTTAAACAAAGGAAAACTGCCGAAGAGAAACTGGTCTTTTCTTGGCAAGTTCAAGGAGGACCATAAAGGATCAAAGCAACAGTTATTTCCAACTTTTCAAGTGAATTAAAAGAGATGGCCAACGAAACATCTTCATCTTCAGGAGCCAAACAAAGGAGATCTGTGCTTAATGAAAAGTCAAATGATAAGCCTAATGATTTGTGTAGATCTTGCTGAGTAAATTTCGAGGACACCAAGCATGGTGAAAGATGCGTCAGTTAACATCAATTCTTTCAAGAAACAAGTGAAGGCCTTTCAAAATACCGAAATATCTTTAATTGTTTGGGTTATAGGTATAAATCTGAATGAGGAATTACAAGTTTGATTCAATATGCCTAAGTACTTTGAATTTAAGGACTATCACTACAATACCTTTGTGTAATCGTGAAATTATACCACACCTTTGTCGTTTATGTGTAATGCTTGTTTGTAACTGTTATATGAATTTATTCGAGGTACGAGTACAAATGCTGACATGTAACTTTCTGAAACCTAATAATGTACGTACATTGGAGTCACTCATATTTTTAATTTGAACCTTATTTTTTCACCAAATTTTTAGTATCAGGGAATTAGCCGAGTCTGCCCTACATCTTGCCGTTATTCCCTTCCCAACATATAGGCCTATTGAATTTTTAATAGCGCTTCTCTTTATTACAGGGGAGATCATTTTATTTTTACTAACATTTCTGATATTAACGTGGCTATACCTTTGGATCAACGGTTGCTACCCCCTTCCACGACTGGAGTTCGATGATACTGGCGTAATATACAAACAAATCACTTTAATAGGTATAGGAGGGAAGAAAAGTAGTTCATCCATTTACGTTAACTAGAATATATCACGCTTTTGAATTTGATAATTTTCATTAGGTTTTTGTTTAATCAAAATACAGTACACGTATTAAGAATGAGTGTTTTTACTCACGAACTGAGCTGTACATGCGGACGTATTCATTATGCAGTGTATACTGTCTACAGCACATTAGCGTACACTATAGAGATTGAAGTTAAATTGAAAAATAATCATAATATGGTTATTTAAACACATTTTTCAAAATAGTGGCGGTTAATTTCGATACAGACTTCAGTTCTAATGTGTGTAATTCCAGTTACCAGTTTAGTCCTTCGTACTAGTAACTCATGTTGAAATAATTCTGTACCTACTCTATAAAAGAGTACCTTACGTACTGTAAATTCAATCTTCACATCTGCTCGACCCGCACAGATAAAATTACTCAGACATGCTACCTACTGTCCGTCCAAGTGGTTATGTCGCAGAATCGTAGAAAGGAGGGAAATCACTTAACAGTTAATTACTTAACGAGGTCCTTTTATTAAGTTATTTTAAACAGTTGTATGGGTATAATATTACGTAGATGTTCAATTCCTAACAGAAATTAATGTTCTCAGAAAACAGCTAAGACAGCCGAGCCACTAGCCTTTACAGAGAGGCGAATAGAAGCAGGTGGGGGAAACCGGGATGCGACGTAGGTAAATGAACGACAGTACCTGTGCGAAAATGATGCAATATTGAAAGCTCTTTCGTCACTGGAAAACGCGAACATATTTTTGGAACATACTGTTTACTATGACCGTAAGGCTACTATGACTGTATATGCGGTCTTGGAACTGTGTGGAGGACGGTAGGAACTTCATTAGTAGATGGGTTGGGAGTGAAATACATTCAAAACCTCGGGTAGAATAAAAATTGAAGTAAAAATAAAATGATGTCCCTGCATATCTCCAACGAATAAAGCGCCCTCTAGAAACATTTGAACGTCGTTCTGCGCAATTCTGTGAAACGAGATTTAAACTGTTTGATATTCTGTATCTCAAATTCAAGATTTTGCAGTTCAGTTCTTGGTTTTGTTCAAATTAGGAATGGAAATATCACGAATTGTAATACGAGAGTTCAGCAATAATATTTCTCACTGTAAAGAAAACAGGCTGGCCTGTAAAACATAATCACAAAAATTAATATTACATTGTAAAGGAAAGACGTTTCGTTGGATCCTTTCAGAAATGTCTCTGGAAACAAATGGTTCACTAAGTATTATGAGGAAAAAAACGTACTTTCGAATAGTATGAATTTGGCGGATTTTAAAGTATTTTATAGCTTTCACCTTTTCATTTCTTTGATAGATATAATTTATTTAAATACTTTCAAGTGGCGTTAAAATATTCGTCTGTCCGAATAAACTCGCAATTTTATCGCTCTGCATTATGACGTCAGTCCACCTTCACAACCAACAAATCTGCGTAACATTTTGTATATATATGTAGGCTGTATCTAGTTGTTGCCAGTATTGATCACTCTTCAGAAAACCGACACGTGTTACATTTCATATGTATCAGCAGTTCCATAAATGTGATTCACAAACCGATAGCAGTTTCAAATGGCATAGGGTGTTTGTCAGGAAAGTACATATTGTATCTGAAACAGCAAAACATGCTCAGTGACTGAGTTGTTAAAGTCCTGCACATTTCAAATTCAATATTCAAATTTCAAATTTTATTCACAACTAGCTGGAAACACCCGGCATTGCCCGGGTTTTAATTTTTTATTTTATTTTTCAATAAACTGGTTGTTAGGCTTTTGGGAAATCTCGGAAACTGAACTATAGACAACCTCGTTCATAAAGATGATTCACTTACATTAATTAATTAATGCCTACCAGAGTTAACTTGCTCTAAAACAGCTGTAGATCAGGCACCGAGAATTGCATCATGAGCCTTGTGTTTAACTTGTTTTTTAATTTAATTATATAGGCTATATATTTTTATTTTTATTTATATATTCTTGTGTAGTTAAGGCCACTACACCATCTCTTCTACACCAGCAGAAATAAAATAAAGTAATAGAAAAAAATCTAACTATAAACCAAGTAAAACCAACGAAAATATATATATATAAATATATATATATATATATATATATATATATATATATATATAGGCTACAGTCACACGAACTTTAAATGAGTTAGCATTGTCTTGAAGTTCAGCAAAACAAAAACACACCTCTTGGTATTTACATACCCACTTAGCGTTGACCCAATGTTCTACAGATCTTACATTTCATCTCTGGTGGTCAATGACTGTTAAATTTGAAGTGGCTTATCTTATTCGTGGGCGTTAAAGTATTAAAAAGCATTACAACCTTTCTGCCATCTCTTTTCCTCCCCCCAACAAATGTGACGTGACATAGAGGCAGAGATTTACATTTGAAATGATACATGTGAATAGATACCCGAAATGAGCATATGCTCGTGCTCGGGTACAGTCCAGTAGTCTACATAAATTTTACAGGGTTCAAATAATAATGCTGATGATATAAATAATAATAATAATAATAATAATAATAATAATAATAATAATAATAATAGAATAACCGTGACGGAGACGATACAAAGATAGTAATAGAAATTAATTCATTAATAATAATAATAATAATAATAATAATAATAATAATAATAATAATAATAATAATAATAATAATTCTTTATTTATATTGGCAGAGTTAAGGCCATAGGGCCTTCTCTTACACTCTACCAGGTCACAAAGTATACAAGCAGTGAAAAATTTAACATAATGTTAAAGAACAGAATACTAACATATTACAAAAAAATAAATCATCATAGCATAATAAATCGACAATAAATAACATGAAAATAATACAATAATAGACAAAAAGAAAGTAAATTATATTGGAATATAGCAAAAGCAACTCATTTAGTACACATGGTTAATATGAAGAACTTAAGGAAGAATATAACAAAGTGGAATTTAATAAAATAGTAAAAAAGAAAAGAAATGCGAAAATTAAATAAAATTCACAACAAAAAGGGTATGATAATAAATTAATCTGGTAATCAAGAGAACAAAAAGGGAAAAGGAAGACAAACAGATATTTATATATTTTTACAACACTATCGCAGAGAAAAGGGCTTATAACTGAAAGGAATCAGAACTGAAAAAGTACAATTTTAGTTTATTTTTGAAACTAGACCATGTCCGACAGTCTCTGACATGTTGTGGTAGAGAGTTCCAGAGATGAGCTGCAAAGACGGTGAAAGATGAAGAGTAGAAGGATGTTCTGTGTTTAGGAATGTGTTTTGAGCGAGTACCGGTATCTACTTCGTGATATGAGGACAAATTCTGAAAACGAGAAGCTAAGTAGCTAGGGTTAGAGGTTTGAAGAATATTGAAGAGTAACGTGAGAGAGTGAATAGTTCTTCGCTCTTTGAGACGTACCCAGGACAGCATATTTAGTGAAGGTGTGATACGGTCAGATCTACGGACGTTGCAAATAAATCGAACGCATGCATTATGAACACGCTGTAGTCTGTCATCATCGTCCGTCATCATCATCATCATCATTATTATCATCAGACACATGGTTTAAGCCTTGTTTGGCCCGTTCCGGTCTCATGAAATATATAAATTTTAAAATTGTTGAAGCCATCATTTCCTGGGTCTACCTATGTTTCGTTTACCAGTTGGTCTGTAGTCGAATATTAATTTAGGAATACGGTCTTGAGTCATTCTTTCGACGTGTTGCTTCCGTTTATTCCTGTATTCTGTGAGTTTTTTTCAATTACATTGAATATATTCAGTTCTAGTCTGATGTCTTCATTGCGTTTTTCGTCTAAGAGAGTGTAACCTGCTATACTCCTCATAAATCTCATTTCTATCACCTCGATTCTTTTTTCTTCGGATTTAGTAAGAGTCCAGAATTCAGAGCCGTACAGCAACATAGGGGCTGCCATAACTTTATAAAATTTTAATCTTGTTTCTTTGCTAGTGTACAATTACCCCACAGAAATAATTAAATTTATTTATTTTATTTGTAAAATCTTCTTTTCTTGCATATGAGATATTGCAGCCCAGATAATTAAAAGCATTAATTTGTTCTATCATTCTTCCATTCAACACGATTTTGGCTCTAATTGTTTCTAATCCTCTAAAGGCTAACACTTTTGTTTTAGTAGCCGAAATAGTTAAGCTATTATCTTTGCTAATTTTGTTTAATTTAAATATTGCCATTTGTAGGTCATGTTCAGAAGCACAAATTAAAACCTGATCATCGGCAATAATAATAATAATAATAATAATAATAATAATAATAATAATAATAATAATAATAATAGTAATAATATTAACAGTAATAAAACAAAAATATTTACAATAATAAATACTAAGACGGATAAAATAAAATATAAAACCACATAGCGAGATTTAACACAACTTAAAAACAAGGAAAAAAAATGACGAACTCGAAAATGAACAGAAAAGTTCGTTGTATCGCAGACGACAGCAACTGCCGTATTGACATTGTGTTATGCATTAATGGTAGTAGGGGGGAGCTGAAAGTCTACGTAATTGCCGTTCTCTTCGAATCTTCTCGTACAATCATGGGAAGTTAATGCTGAAGAACAAAATGTCTACGAGTCAAACTGTTCATTATTACCAGGATAAATACAAGATAAGATAAGATAAGATAATAATTGCCTCCCATTGGAGGTAGCCCAGAAGGACTCAGTATACTCTCCTACATGAATTTTACAATATTAAATGTTTACATAAATTTTGTAGAAAGAAAATTAAAATAAACATATATGAATATAAAGTGAATAAAAAAAATTAAACAGAGTGAATATGATGACTCAGAATTTGGGAAGAGCGTTTCAAAACTGAAGTTATGATGTCAGCAGTAAGTGTCTGTGGTAGTTCCAAAGTCTTCCTGAAGCTTTCAAAGGACTTGGGAATCACACCACGAGCTCCAATAAGAAGACCAATCATCTCAGTGTTTTCAAGCTGGTATTTTGCTTTGAAGTAATCAACTGTTGGCAGATAAATGTTGATCTTTTCTTTATTGACATTCTCCGGCTGGCTACTCCCCGTTTCAATCCTCATGGTGAAATATATTAATCAAGTTTCAGTTATAGATCTCCCCTTTTGTGCAAGAGGTATCATATCAAAATATTTTATGAATGGCGGGGAAAATATAAATTTCAAGAACTCTCTAGTGACAGAGATAGTGACAAGTACAATCAAGTGTGCCTGTGGCGATGCTAAGAAATCATTAATTGGAGATATACAAAGTTATAAATTAAGAAAATGATCTATTTATATTTATTACAATGTTTTATCTTATAGGTTACATGCATCAGATAAATACAATAAATATTAGTAACATATAATGCTAGTAACACTTAAAATAATAATAAAATTTATCAAATATCATACAAACATTTTCACTTTATTTTTAAACATAAGAATGTGTAAATTCTTTAGTGTTGGATTATTTTTCAATACTGAATTGTATAGTCTTGGTCCATAATTCCTACTGTGTCTTAATCCAGCTGTAGTGTGGCATTTAGGTTCTGCCAAAAGAGGTGGGACATTTCTTCTGGTGTTGTGTTTATGTTTTTTAGTTATAAAATGCATTCGATTTTTGTGAAAATAAATTAGTACTGCAGGTTTATATTTTTGCTCAATTTTTAGTACTTGGAATTCAGAATAAATTTGAGTAGTCTTTAATCTATTAGAGAGTTTTTTACATGCGCCTTCGTTCTATGAAGTTATACAAACCCGTATAGTCGATTCCGTGAATACACTACCCATAATCTGATATGAAGTACAAAACTTAAAATGTGCCTAGCACTATAGGTCACTTCATTAAGCTGTCAGCCAGTAATGGTGAGATTAAGTATAGTGGTGGGCGCTACAGAATTATCGATCTGTAACCCATTACCGCTTCACTGAAAAGTAATCCTGTTGCCAATCCACTGTCTAGACTCTATATGAGTGGTTCCCAAATTGTGGGTCGCGAGATGATCACAAAATAAAAAAAGTCTTATCAAGATACAGGGTGGTCCGAAAGTATCTCAATCCTATTTCATTTTTTTTTCCAAAGAAATGTATATATTAACTTCAAAACACGGGCGTTTCATACAGTTCTAATTATATTAACGTTGGCAATATAGCTGTTGGAATCATTGTTATTCGCGGCATTGTTCCATTGCGTGAACAGCACACATATGCATAAGTGGTGTTGTACACACATTCGGTGTAATTTTTTTCTATAATAGGCCTATTTCATATTAACATCCAATATCAGTTATAACTTTAAAACAACCCATTTTTAAATACCGTCATTCGCCATGACCATGGGTGGGCAACTCGTGTTCACAAAGTGAAAAAAAAAAAAACCTTGAAAGAGAGAAAGGCAGACGGAGCCAGCCGCAGCAGTTACAAGTTGTTTGTAGTTTCGCTGCAAAAGCCACGGTGCGCTCTGGCGGCTCATGCAGGTGGCCGTGATATCTACTCCATGATTTGAATTTCAGAATGACGCATGGTACAACAATTATAGTAATTTTAGACAATCTGTATCTAAACACACATAACAAAATTATATTATTTCCTATCTTTGTAAATTAGTTTAGTACTGGAAACAAACTGAATACAACGTTTCAAGATACAACAAATATAGCTGCAACATTTATTTATTATTACACTATTTGTTAATATTTATTATTATATGTCTTATTTGAAACATAGAACGCGAGAATTTACAAGTCTTTATACATTAAAGAGTATTCCTCTGTTCTCAGAAAGGTAATAGTCTGTATTCGCAAATAATAAAAAATTCAAGGAAATACTTTGTACATGTCACGGCAGATGAAATAAGCTTACTTCTGAGGTCTTTCTGTATATTGAGAGTTTTTACACTTCTTTCTTGTATTGAACTCTGACTCAAGCACATAATGTGGAAGCAAAGAGTATATTTGGAAATTCTGACTTAGGCAGCATTACGAACAGTTCGACTCCTAATTTCGCTGAAATTTGAATGGCGTGCTGTTCTGTAGACTTATCAATTCAAGTTATAAACTTTCAGGATCTTCTATCGGCTGTGAGCCAAAAGGATTTCAGAAAAAATTTCGATTTCTTGTCAATTGTCACTTTTCTGTAAACTTAGCAGTGAATTCTGCTGTAGGTCTTGAAGTAGGGTCTTATATTTGATAAGAAGATTTTCTTGTCACTCTTCAAGATAGTTTATAGTCAAAGAAAGTGAAGTTGTCTATGTTCTACATGATAAGCAACTGCCACATTTCAAATTTGTCCATAAATGTTCTTAGCTAGTCGATTATATGTCGTGCAATTCTGTAACTCGCACGCACAACGTGCTAACGATATTTGATATCAGTCTCACCATTTTTACCTTTAGCTGTTCTAAAGCAGATGTAGACAGTATTTCTTTACAAAACCTGCACAGTGTTTATTATTTGTAACATAAAATGTCATGGGTAAGAAAGTGTAATAGAACATAATACAAGCTTTACCTCCCTTCTTAATAAAAAGAATCTTTCTCTTTCGACTCAACACTAAAGGGAAAAGATATGGTAATTATATTGTTTTTCACTTAAAACGAGCCGCCAATTACTGCAGAAGCGAGTAAACTTGTGTCTTAAAAGAACCGCATGCAGACACTACAGCTAGTACAGAGTCCGTTGTACCTGTATTGACGTTGTGTTCATACTTTGAGAGCACGACTTGCCCACCGATGGCCATGACTATGATCCTGGAACACAACTATGGTCCACGATACAACCATTCAAATTTTGTACTCCATAACGTAGTACCTCGTTTATCTATATTTTTTCTGTACTGTAGTTTGAAGTCAAGTCACTGCAATTATCTACGAACGGTTTATGTTCTACAATGTTCTTTGAATGGTTGTATCGTGGACCATAGTTGTGTTCCAGGACCATAGTTATGGGTAATTACGGTATTTGTAAATAAAGTATGGAAAACGTAAGTCATTATTGCATAGAAATTCTGTGGCTTTTAAAATTATAGTGCCTAGACATTAAAACCAATAGAAAAGTATATTATTTTAATGTACCGAAGTACATATGATATTCCCATGCAGATATTCTGCGTCATTATACGATGAAAGAGTAATGGAACGGAGAAAAATTCTCTCCGGTGCCGGGATTTCAACCCGGGTTTTCAGCTCTACGTGCTGACGCTTTATTCCACTAAGCCACACCGGATTCCACCCCGGCGTCGGACAGAATCGTCTCAGTTTTAAGTTCCAACTCTTGGGTTCCCTATAGTGGCCGCCCTCTGCATTACATCATAGATATCTGTGAACCTAGGACCGAAGTCCACACATATGCTGAGGTGCACTCGTTATGAGTGACTAGTTGGCCGGGATCCGACGGAATAAGCGCCGTCTTAAATCACGAAGTGATTTACGCATATCATGTATATTATTTTTCTCCGTTCCATTACTCTTTCATCGTATGATGACGCAGAATATCTGCATGGAAATATCATATGTACTTCGGTACATTAAAATAATATATATGATATGCGTAAATCACTTCGTGATTTAAGACTGCGCTTATTCCGTCGGATCCCGGCCAACTAGTCACTCATTACGAGTGCACCTCAGAACATGTGTAGACTTCGGTCCTACGTTCATAGACATCTATGACGTAGTGCAGAGGGCGGCCACTAGAGGGAACCCAAGAGTTGGAACTTAAAACTGAGACGATTCTGTCCGACGCCGGGGTGGAATCCGGTGTGGCTTAGTGGATAAAGCGTCAGCACGTAGAGCTGAAAACCCGGGTTCAAATCCCGGCGCCGGAGAGAATTTTTCTCCGTTCCATTACTCTTTCATCAATAGAAAAGTGTTATTTCACTAACATACACAAACTTTATTGTATGAACAATAAGAAATAAGAGTACATTAAGGTTTCAGCTTACCAAAATAATACACAATAACAATTTTAGGCGATAAATCCTCACATGTTTAATAGAAATATACTGTAGAAACAAAACTACATTTGTTTTAAATTTGTAATAAGAAAAACAGAAGATTTATTAAGAAAATCAGTTATCAGACTATGCTGCAGATGAAAATTCCTCTACAATAGTGTCCACTTATGTTTGCTGATTTCATTTTGAGGATGATTTTCATCCGGCACTGGTTCAGAATCCAAAATATTTTGAAGAGAACATGCATTTTCTATTTTCAAGAATTTCAATAATATCATTTTCCTTTGACTATTACACTTTTACTACGTCGTACTACTTTTGACCAATAAAACGATACGAAAGAACGTTTTCCAACCAATCATGCCTGCTTATCACACAACTTTATCGCTTCCGTAGCATTTGTTTAAGTTTATCGCTTCCCTAGCATTTGTTTTTTTTATCACTGCCCTAGCATTTGTTTCTTTCTTTGCCGACATTTCAAACTGGAAATTCTTTGCGGTACTGTTAAACATGCTTTGTGATCGTCATTTGTTTCCTGTGTAGATAGTCGATTGAAAATGACAGCTTCGTTCAAGCCTTTTGGTGAAGATAACATTAGTGAAATAAAATTTAATAAGTCAATTAACATCTATTTTATGCTCGACCATGCCGAAATGTAGTAATTATACACCTGGTAGCAGCCCTTTAATGGACCTCATTAAAGTACACCTATTCATTAAAGTTCAGGTGTTCCACCAATCAGAAAATACCATTGTAGCAATATGAAAGCGCAAGTATCGATTATTCTCGGATATGCAATCGAAAGACAACTAGTTCTGTTACTATAATAATTAGCGTTAATTGTAAATAATATTCAAATAAATTCAATTTGTCATCTCGTTTTTCAATGTCTAATTCAATTTCAAGGTTATATCAAGATTAATGTTTATTTTACTCTCTAGATTATATCTAGGTCAATGTCGACATTTGTTTCTCGGAAAAAATCAATACTTTCGCGTCTGCGCACATCTCACAATTTACGAGGTATTGCACAAGGTCAGTTCCGCTCCCCAGTCAGACAAGAATAACATGAATACTTATGAATAATTTCAAGTTAGAAATATGGTCGAGCATAAAAAGTCGTATGAAAATTATGAAACTCGCTTCTGCTCGTTTCATAAACATACTCGCGTCTTAATTACTACCATTATAGGTTCGTTGCATAATGTACTATTATTATATTAGAGTAGGCCTACTTCAGTTCTTCTAAACTTTATATACTTCTGTTTTTATCACCTCCCTACCATTTGTTTCTTTGTTTTCCAACATTTCAAACTGTAAATTCTTTACGATACTATAAAACATACTTTGCGACCGTCATTTGTTTACAGCATAGACAATCAACTGAAAATGGTTTCTCCGTTCAAACTCTTTGGTGAAGCTAACATTAGTGAAACAGAATTTCGGTAAGTCAATTAATATTTTATTGTATTAGGGTACTTTATTTCTTCTAATCTTTATATAATTTTTTCTAATCTTGTAATAGTGAATTAAATCCCACTCGAGTTTTGATTTCCTCTAGATAAATAATAACCTCTAGTGAGATTACTGTTGATAATTTTAAGCCAGGACGAGGGGGATTTTTTGGTCAAGCTCTTCCTTTGGTGATGTATTATGTCCTGAAAAACTGAATGGCTGGAAAACGGTATTGTAAATACATGATTCTGCCGAAGACTCTGATATATAAAACATGAGTGTAACGTATTTTTGTATTGCGAAATTTAGCACAACACTTCACTTAATGAACTCTCCTGCCATTTAGGGCCAACGACGTGAAATACAATCGGCGAATAGGGATTATAAAGAATGGACACTGAGTGAATTTTCCTGTGTTTTGTTTCTCTGTGTGCCGGCGTTTAGTTCCACTTTCAAGCGCTAGAGGTTGATGTAATCGAGCATACGTTAGGATAATAATTGAGTAAGGAGACACAGGATCCAAACATCGCCTACCTTATTGCATAATCCAGTAACGCTTTGCTTCAAATAAATTCAAGTTAACAGCTTGTCCTTATTTCTCAGTGGCAAACTAGTTGTAATAATATTTTTTTTATATTTCAGATATAATGAATTATATTATAAAATAATATAATACATTATAAAATTAAGTATCGAATTAGTTTAATATTTGTATACAATGTAATATAGGTATATGGTTTTACTTCTCATAAGAGTTTTGTTTTTTTCAATTTCAGTGCTATCAAATCATTAAATATTTTAATTATTTTTTGGGGTCAACGTCTCAACTCTCATTGTAAAGGAACTCTAGGGTCTAGACATTACAGTTAATGACGGATTTATTATTTCATCGGTTCAATTTATTTTATTTGAGTACATAATGTACCTAGATGTATTAATTATTTGTGTTATATTTCTGCTGTGTCACTGCTAACTGGTGTGATGTCAGCGCCAACTCTAGGGAGAAAGCAGAATCTCACACTCTAGCTGGCTTGAAGGTCATTGAAATCAGTCCGGCTACATCAAAGGTACCGACGCGAAGTGTCCATACTTACTATAGTTACCTATAAGCTGATGCAACTTATGCAATCGATAGACAAAACATGGAAGATTATGAAAATGCTATCGCCGGAATAAAGACTCAAGTAGAGTTAAGCTGTTATTGCACCCAGCGCCGCAATTTTAATCGGATCCCTCTAGATATATAGAACGGATATATGGAGAAAAAGAACTAGGACGGATTTCTTAGAATAAATGAGAACATATATTCAAATTACTGCATCGTCTATATCTGAACTCCGGATTATTCAATATACACGAGACCTGCCACAACCTGGATGTGGTTTGGGTGCGAGAGGAGAGAATCTAAGAGCTGTTATAATTAGTTGGAAGAAGTTGCAGTTCCACACCCAATTTAATTTACAAATATGTCACAGCTTCATGTGACGACAACAAGAGCTTTAAACACCTACAGAAACTGTATGTAACCTCATAAAGTTATGTGTAAAGTCTTAGAGCTTACGAATGGTTAGGAAAATATTAAATATAAGCCGTTGTTACACTATAAAAATTTAGCGAGTAAATAAAGGGTATACTCAACTGAAATCAGATGATCTTTTCCTGAAATTTTAGTAATGTAATCAATTTATTGTGCTGGGCAAGACCGTGGTCAATGAAACATCACAGTTTTCTCCGGGATCTCCGGTTGCTATGGCGTTGCAACAAATTTCTCTCATCTCAGCTCATCGCAGCTACAGCGTAGACCAGTCTTCAATAGTCCACTCTGAGAAAAGACTCTGTCGTTAAATTGGTTTACACAATTGACTTTATATGGGTGAATGTCGAATATATGATTATATATATAATTATGTCTCGTGACCAGAATATTGTACGAAATGAAACTATAAAAATTGGAGATTTATCCTTCGAAGAGGTGGAAAAATTCAAATATTTTGGAGCTACAATAACAAACATAAATTACACTGGGAGGAAATTAAACGCAGAATAAATTTGGGAAATGCCTGTTATTATTCGGTTGAGAAGCTTTTATCATCCAGTCTGCTATCAAAAAATCTCAAAGTTAGAATTTACAAAACAGTTATATTAACGATTGTTCCTTATGGTTGTGAAACTTGGACTCTCACTTTGAGAGAGGAACAGAGATTAAGGGTGTTTGAGAATAAGGTGCTTAGGAAGATATTTGGGGCTGAGAGGGACGAAGTTACAGGAGAATGGGAAAAGTTACACTACACAGAACTGCACGCATTGTATTCTTCACCTGACATAATTAGGAACATTAAATCCAGACGTTTGAGATGGGCACGGCATGTAGCACGTATGGGCGTATCCAGAAATGCATATAGAGTGTCAGTTGGGAGGCTGGATGGAAAAAGACCTTTGGGAAGGCCGAGACGTAGATGGGAGGATAATATTAAAATGGATGTGAGGGAGGTAGGATATGATGATAGAGACTGGATTAATCTAGCTGAGGATAGAGACCAATGGCGACTTATGTGAGGGCGGCAATGAACCTCCGGGTTTCTTAAAAGCCTGTAAGTAAGTACGTTTTATAAATATTACGTAGACGTCCAATTCCGAATAGCAAATATTACGAGAAAAATGTTAAGACAGCCTTATCAGTAGTTTTTACAGATGGGCCAGGAGAAACGGGTGGGGAAAACTGGAATGCGACGTAATCAAACGGACGCACAGTACCTGTGCGAAAATATGATTCAATAATGAATGCTTTTTTTTCACTGGAAAATGCGACCATATTTCTGGAATATACTATACTCACTCACTCACTCACTCACTCACTCAGTACATTTTACTGTGACCGTAAGACGACTTTGACTGCATATGAGGCCTTGGTTATGAATGGAGGACGGGTGGAAGTTTACTAGCAGAGGGAGTGGGAATGCAGTGTATTCAAAAACTAAGGTGCAATAAAAATTGAAGTAAAAATAAAATGATGTCCCTGCATAAATATGTACGGCGGGATCAAATTTACCAACTCCGCCACGATCACATGATTTGAGTCCTTTCGATTTCTACGCCTGAAGTCATCTGAAAAGCGTAGTTCACAACTGTCCCGTAGACACATTGCAAGAACTGGAGCAGCGATTTATAGGTGCTTGTCAAAATCGGAACAAATCGTACCTCCATGCTGTGAAGAGCATAGCGTTTCATCCAGACGCAAGGACAAACTTCTGAGCACCTACTTGAACCGGTACGAGTGTGATGTAGTATGTGAAGTCCGGAAACGAATTGTTCATAAACAGCTGACGAAGACTTGGAGAGTTTCCTTGGAGCAATGTATGTCCAATGAGATGATCGGCTACTTCCCTAGCCACATCATTACATAATGTGAAGCAATGTTTTTCTTTCTAATGCTATACACGTGGGTTCACGTCACACCAAAATGCATATTAGGTACAAAGAAATAGTGCAAAAAAGTAAACTAGGAGAAACTACATCTCCTACTTTCTGTACAAATGTCAGCCTGCTATGTAATAAAGTTTCAATGGACCGTCTGTGTTTATCTCGTTATACAGGGACATCATTTTATTTTTACTTCAATTTTTATTGTACCTGAGTTCTTGAATGTACTTCACTCCCACCCCTTCTATTAATGAAGTTTAACCGTCCTCCACACAGATCAAAGACCGCATATACATTCTTAGTAGCCTTACGGTCACAGTAAACAGTACGTTCCAAAAATACGTTCGCGCTTTCCAATGACGAAAGAGCTTTCAATATTGAATCATTTTCGGACAGGTACTGTCGTCCATTTGCCTACGTCGCATCCCTGTTTCCCCCACCAGCTTTTATTCGCCAGCTAGTGGCTGGGCTGTCTTAGCCCTTTTCTGAGAACATTAATTTCTGTTAGGAATTGGACGTCTAAGTAATATTATACAACTGTTTAAAATAATTTAAATGAAAAGGCCTCGTTAAGAAATTAACTGTCACGTGATTTCCCCTCTTTCTACAACCCTACGACAAAATTTCTTAGACGGACAGTAGATTGTATGTCTGAGTAATTTTATCTTTTCGGATCGGGCAGAAGTGAAGATTGAATTTGCAGTACTCTCTTGTAAAGTAAGTACAGAATTATTTCAACATGTGTTACTAGTAAGAAGGACGAAACTGGTACTTGAAATTAAGTACAATAATCTATAGTGCGATAATATGCACAAAAGAACTGAAGACTGTATCGAAATAAACGTCCACCATTTCAAAAAATGTGTTTAAATATCCATATTATGATTATTTTTCAATTTAACTTCATTCTCTATATTGTATGCTAATGTGCTGTAGACAGTATAATATACACTGCATAATGAATACGTCCGCATGGACAGCTCAGTTCGTGAGTAAAAACACTCATTGTTAATACTAAACTGTATTTTGATTAAACAAAAACCTAATGAAAATGATGAAACTCAAAAGCGCAATATTTCCTAGTTTACGTAAATGGATGAAGTACTTTTCTTCCGTCCTATACGTAGTAAAGTGATTTGTTTGTATATTACGCCAGTATCATCGAACTCCAGTCGTGGAAGGGAGTAGCAAAGGGCGTTGATCCAGAGGTATAGGCAAGTTAATATTAAAAGTGTTAGTAAAAATAAAATGATGTCCCTGTATAATAGTACATTATGCAACGAGCCTATAATGATAGTAATTAAGAAGCGAGTATGGATGTTTATGAAACGAGCGCAAGCTCGTTTCATAATTTTCATACGAGCTTCTTAATTATCACTATAAGCGAGTTTCATACGACGTTTTATGCTCGACCATATTTCTAACTTAAAATTATTCAGATGTATACATTTTATTTGTATCTGACAAGATCGGAAGTGACTTTGTTCTAGGTCGTGAATTGTGAGATGTGCGCAGACGCAAAAGTATTGATTTTTTCCGAGGAACAATAATGTCATTGACCTTGTGTAATCCCGTTAAACTTCGTATAACCTTGATTATTGAATTCGAAATTGAAAAACGACATGACAAATTGAATTTATTTGAATATTATTTACAATTAACGGTAATTATTATAGTAACAGAACATAACCTTCTGCGACAGTATTGGATTTCCGGCTTCCGTGACTTTTTGCTAATTCTCTTTCGATTGCATATCCGAGAATAATCGATACTTGCGGTTTTATAACGGTACAAAGCTGACTTGTCATTGGCTGAACACCTGTAAGCTGAGATGTCATTGGCTGAAAACACCTGTACTTTAATGAGTAGGTGTACTTTAATGACATGCAGTAAAGGACTGCTACCAGGTGTATAATTACTACATTTCGGCATGGTCGAGCATAAAATAATTTTATTAATTAGTTACATGAACGTTTTCGGTACTGCTGTGTACCATCATCAGATGAATGAGTGATACTGCATGTTAACCTTGCCAAATGGCTACATGTGATATCGCCATGAATAATATGTATGCACACAACATGTAATATATACCCATTATGATTTAAACTAGTAACATAAAATGCAAATAAAACACTTAGGGGAGAGTCGGGAAGTATCGGACATCGGGTAATATCGGACAGTTAGTTTCTTTCATCTACCACATGATGATAGTACCTGATTGACATGGTTACATTTCTGTGATGTCGCATAGAGAAACGTAACCATGTCATTCAGGTACTACCATATGGTGGAAGATCAAAGAAACACACTGTCCGATACTACCCGATGTCCGATACTGCCCGACTCTCCCCTCTATACAGTTAATTAAAATCAGATGATTAAAAACAGTTATTTAAACAATGTTCATTTGCTGTTATAATGTTGAGCGTTGTCTGGAATACATTGCGGTTAAGGTAATGATTGTTGTTGTAATTATTTCAAATGGGATAACCAGTTTTTAAGTTTCGCTACGTTGCTTTGTTGCACTATAATATTGAATGTGTGAAAAGTCATGGAATTTTCTTAATGGGTATGTTCACTTACTGTCCAGTGTTAATCACAAACATAAATGTTGAAAGCACTTTGAGAGATATAACATGGCGTACAGTGCACTTGCAATATGAGTTCCTGCGTTTAGTTTTTATAATTCTTGATATTTTTACCTGACAATGTTTGGATGTTAAAATTCCATTAATGTTGAACATTGTTTAAATAACTGTTTTTAATCATCTGATTTTAATTAATTGTATGTAAGTGTTTTATTTGCATTTTATGTTACTAGTTTAACTGATAATGGGTATATATTACATGTTTTGTGCATACATATTATTAATGCCGATATCACATGTAGCCATTTGGCTAGGTTAACATACAGTATCACTCATTCATCTTATGATGGTACACACGAGTACCGAAAACGTTAATGTAACTAATTAATAAAATTACTTCATGCTCGACCATGCCGAAATGTAGTAATTATACACCTGGTACCAGTCCTTTAATACATGTCATTAAAGTACACCTACTCATTAAAGTAGAGGTCTTCAGCCAATGATAACTCAGCTTACATGTGTTCAGCCAATGACAAGTCAGCTTTGTACCGTTATAAAACCGCAAGTATCGATTATTCTCGGATATGCAATCGAAAGAGAATTAGCGAAAAGTCACGGAGGCCGAAATCCAATACTGTCGCAGAAGGTTATGTTCTGTTACTATAATAATTAGCGTTAATTGTAAATAATATTCAAATAAATTCAATTTGTCATCTCGTTTTTCAATGTCGAATTCAATAATCAAGGTTATAATATTATGATATTATCAAGTTTAACGGGATTATACATCAAGGTTAATGACATTATTGTTCCTCGGAAAAAATCAATACTTTCGCGTCTGCGCACATCTCACAATTCACGACCTAGAACAAGGTCACTTCCGATCTTGTCAGATACAAATAAAATGTATACATCTGAATACCGGTAATTTCAAGTTATAAATATGGTCGCGCATAAAAAGTCGTATGAAACTCGCCTATAATGGTAATTAAGAAGCTCGTATGAAAAATATGAAACTGGCCTGCTCTCGTTTCATAAATATCCATACTCGCTTTCTTAATTACTATCATTATAGGCTCGTTGCATAATGTACTATTATATAACAAGATAAGCACAGACGGTCCATTGAAACTATATTACATTGTAACTAGCTTATCGGAAAATTTATAATACGATGAAACGGCCAGCCTTCTAGTTACAAACGCCTCAATGATAGGCAACCCTACTATTAGACTTGCCAAGAGGTTATACTTGTGCAGGAGTATAGCACGAAACATTATTCGCCTCATTTTTATCAGTGACGGTTAAACGCTGCGTGTCCGAACACACATTCGTTACCAGAAATGTACCTTCTGTTCTCCTCTATCATCACTATAAGTTTTTAATATAGACGGACGAACACATTGTATAAATTCTACAGAGTGATTTATATAGAACTGGCACATCTTTCTTTAATTATTCCGTTGGAAATTCATTCAATGACCCAATTTTAGCATCAAATTAAGCAGAATGTTCTGGAGTTTCGATTCCTTGTCACTAGATGCGCAGATGTTTATGTTTTATTCCTATTGTTGGCAGCTCTAGATGCGCAGATGTTTTATTCCTATTGTTGGCAGCTGTTTTCGACATTCTGTGTAAACGTGAAGATGCAGTACACATTAAATCAACGACTCTTTATGTGAACTCACAGAACTCACGATATTGGGCCATCGAAAATCCACATGTCATCCATGAAGCACCTATGCACCCGGTTAAAATCGGAGTTTGGTGCGCAATATCCGCACAGAGAATAGTGGGGCCAATTTTTTTTAACCAGACTGTGAACACTGCAGAGTACCGACTGATTTTCATGGAGTTTGTTGAGCAACTGAACGATGTAGATCTGAGTCAAGGATATTTTCAGCAAGATGGCGCTACATGCCATACATCAAATGAATCCATGGAAGTAATTGCAAGTTTCTTTGACGACCGACTTCTTTCTATAGGGTTACTTAAAAGACAGGCTTTACGCCACACGTCCCCAGACATTGGACGATCTGAAGCACAACATCACACAGGAGATTCAAGCTAACAACAGAGTCCTCCAACGAGTGGCCAGTAACATGGAACGACGTGTTGAGTTGTGCCTTATGCAGGATGGAGGACATTTTCAACACTTGCTATAGAGATAAATAATCTTCCAAAATTCCTCCTACATTTTAGGTATAATAGTTGTCGCTAGCACAATTCGTTTTGAATCAATTAATGAAAGAAATGTGTCAGTTCTATATAAACCACTCTGTATATAGGTATGTTTTAAATTTCAAGTGAGAACTATTAAAAAAATTGTAATGCTAGATAACAGTTTTATGGATATTTATCCGTTTCGCCAATCTCTTTTAACACAAGAGTATTCCTTCCTAGAATATAGAGAGGTCTTAATTAAATGTTTTCTTCTTTATACAATGACGGCTAGCGGAAAATCATACCAATTAGTTTATGTGTACTACATGAATGAAATCAAGATCTGCGTAGTCTATGATCTTTATATCGTGGACCTGTGGTCGGCATTTCTTGACTTGTGAGTCATCCCCCTTAGCACACGAGAAGTTTGGAGGTGTAAGGCATAATCTCCTTTCATCCCCTTAGCCATCACTTGTTCATTCACTACTGGATAATTTGACATTGTTGTTTTCAGATAGGTTACCAATGAATCAAATATATTAGGTTACTGTTCAGTCACTACTCATCACTTAAAACAATTAATTGTAATAATAATAATAATAATAATAATAATAATAATAATAATAATAATAATATTATTATTATTATTAATAATAATGGGTAATTCTATTTAACATTCAGTTGAATTAATGGACATGTTATACTCGTATTTTATTTTATTTTTATTTTATTGGGTTATTTTACGACGCTGTATCAACATCTAGGTTATTTAGCGTCTTAATGAAATGAAGGTGATAATGCCGGTGAAATGAGTCCGGGGTCCAAAACCGAAAGTTGCCCAGCATTTGCTCGTATTGGGTTGAGGGAAAACCCTGGAAAAAACCTCAACCAGGTAACTTGCCCCGACCGGGATTCGAACCCGGGCCACCTGGTTTCGCGGCCAAACGCTCTGACCGTTATTCCATAGGTGTGGACGTATTTTATTAGTAAGACAGATAATAATAGTTGCTTTCAGTTCAACGTTTGCAACTGCTGTATTTTGTGTTACTCTGTGTATATAATGAGGAACGTTTTTACTTGGTAACGTAAGAGAAGCAGGTCCCAGCTCGAAGCCGGAAGCCTGGCAACATATATACGTTTCATTAAAATCGGAAGCTGCAGATAAAAGTAGCCCGGAGACAAAAGAAAGAAGTGGCTGGCTCGGCTTTTAAGAAAATTGATATCTGGGTTATTACGCAGTATCCAATTTCGATAAGTCAATATCCTGCCATGATGCGAGGAACGGGGCTAACGTGCTTGGGGCTTATTCCGTATCATATTTTAAAGAATGTTTATTCTCAGTAGACGTCTATGATGTCAGGATTAGAGAGCGGAAATGTATTCGTGCTTACTTTTAATTGGATGTTTATTTGTTTACGGATTTTACCATAATTGTCAAAAGCCGAGTTACTTGTACAGCCATGAGAAAGAATCCTTCAGCTACTGGGGATGCCAAATGTTGTGTTTTAATTCATTGTAATGATTGAACCAAGATAACAGGCTCACCAGGGAAATGGACTATAAATGACTACAGTAGTAGCACAGTCTTGTATATACAATCACGAAGCTCAATACTTACTAAATATGCAAACATAGACAGTTGAAATATGCATCCATAGATAGTTGCTCAGCACCAGGATCGCTACTATCGCGTCATCATAGACCCTTTCCCCAGCAGACGATAAAATGTATTGTTCATTCATTCATTCATTCATTCATTTATTTTATTCCATAGATCTTACATGAGCAATGAAGCTTTAAGATGTGGAACATGTCAACATTTTACAATATTACAATTACAATTTTTACAAATTTTTATAGTTTTACAATTTAGTAATTTTCTACAATTTTGTACAATTTTTTACATTTTTTTTTTTTTTTTTTTTTTACATTTTGGCGAGATGTAATGAGATGAGATGAGGTCCGAAGATTCGCCAAAATATTACCCGGCATTTGCCTTTTCGGTGGGGGAAACCTCGGAAAAACCCAACCAGGTAATCAAATCAAAGAGGTTGATGCCAAGGACTCGCCATAGACCATCCGGCTTCAGTCCCACGGCTGGGGAAAACCTCCGAAGAAACCAAAGTCCAAAGGGGGATCCAACCCAAGCCCGAACTCAGCTCCGGATCAGCAGCCCAGCGAGTCTGCCGACTGAGCTACATCGATGGCTCTACTAAAAGTATACAATACATAGCCAATCAGATTATTAAATTTACAAACGCAAACGATCATTCATAAGTTGAGCTATATTATAATACAAAACAATTTAATTAAATTTAAGGCATAAACAATTCAACCAGTTGTGATATACAGAAATTGATAATACATATCATGCAAACTACTTCAAATTACAAACACAAACAATTTATCAGTAGAGCTATATAGATTACTATTCAATTTAAAGCATATACAATTCATCGGCCAAAACTATACAAATATATACAATACAAAGTAGCATACTTTCATTAAGCTATACAAATTTGTGCAATTAATATCAAGTAGATTAATCCAATTTATAATCATATACAATTCATCAGTTGAGCTATACATATTACCATTCAATTTACAGTAGGTCTATATACTTTCGATATCGTATTATTTTGAAAAAATTAACACCTTCCTTCCACTTTTGAAATATGAAACACATAAGGTTTATATCGTCGGTTTCTTGGTAAAAGAGACAAAGTCCAAAATGCAAAATTGTTGGAAAAAGGCATTTAAAGGTTTAATTATCCATTCGAAAATAACTGTACTTCTTTAGATGTTAGTAATGTTATTTTGAAGGCAAATGTGCTATATTATTAGTTTTTAATATAAAATTAGGACTTAAATTTTCATAAAGCTTGGAAGCCTTGGAATGTGGCTTGGTCACTTTACCAAGAAACCGACGATATATTGTTTTCATAAAGCATATATTATATTTTATGCTCGACCATGCCGAAATGTAGTAATTATACACCTGGTAGCAGTCCTTTAATGCATGTCATTAAAGTACACCTAATCATTAAAGTACAGGTCTTCAGCCAATGACAAGTTAGCTTTGTACCGTTATATCGATTATTCTCGGATATGCAATCGACAGACAATTAGCGAAAAGTCACGGAGGCTGGAAATCCAATACTGTCGCAGAAGGTTATGTTCTGTTAATATAACAATTAGCGTTAATTGTAAATAATATTCAAATAAATTCAATTTGTCGTCTCGTTTTTCAATTCTAAATCATTTTCCAGGTTATAACAGACTAATGTTCATTCTTATTTTGTGCCAAGACCAATGAAATTCGGCCTCGGAAAAAATCAATACTTTCGCGTCTGCGCACATCTCACAATTCAGGTCAGTTCGCACATAACCATAAAAAGACCTAATTGTCAATACTTTCAAGTTAGAAATATGGTGGAGCATAAAAAGTCGTATGAAACTTGCCTATAATGGTAATTAAGACGCTCCTGTGACGCTTGCGCTCGTTTCATAAACGATCATACTTGCTTCTTAATTACTACCATTGTAGGCTCGTTGCATAATGTACTATTATAAAGTCACCTTCATGGATCTTTCGGAACAAGGATAACTCTGACCTCTTTTCTTACAATATTTATAGAATCACAAACGTCTCCTTGTCCCATATTATTATTTAAATTATTTTATTTAGTTATTTACAGTTATTACAACCAATAACGAACATTTCACAGGTATTTTGTTGTTCTGTAATTTACATAACTTTTCACAACAAACCGAAATACGGCACAGTCAATGTCTTTTCGATCTAGACCAGGCCGTAATGTATGTTCGGGTTTTCTATATCAGTGTATGGAGCTCAGTGAAATATTATATTATAACTTTATTGCGTATCATTGCTAACCTTTATTTAGTGTAATGTGTCCAAAAGTTCCGTTTACTTCTTGTTGCATAATATGCTGCAGAAGTAATCACAAAACTGTGTTATTTTAATGTGGAGAGAATTTTACGTGTTAACATAATCTGTGCGCATCAATATTTTAAGTTTAGATGGAAACTATTTTGAGGTTCAATAAAAACGAATTTATATTGTGGTTTTAATTTAGCACATCTACCTTCCTTAATTGTAGACAGAAAATTTACCATACCACTCCTATGAAATTAGTGTACGTACGATTGTGTTACTTCGTCTCTTAGGTAGTAGATGAATACAATAATTCAGTTCTCAATTGTAGTATTAAAATACAGACAACTAGAATGTGACGGGTGTCATACATGACATTATGTTTAATTATAATGTATAATTGCGAATTTAGGAATATAAGTTAAATATAGTAAACATAACGTATAATTTTCATATGTATGGCAAGGCATTGGAGATCACTCAATTTAGGCAGAAAGGGACAACTGGTACAGTAAACATAACCTATAATTTCAGCATATCTAAATATCCGTTCGATGCAATTGAAAATTATTGAATCGTGCATAAATGAATGTACAAGAATTTCGCAATATTTAATCGAAATAAAGGCAGGTATTACACATACCAACAACGTAATTTTCACACCATAAATAATATTACACCTTAACTCGCAAGTGAATTATGTCAAGTGTCTCATAATCATTGTTTTAAATTTTATTAACGGAATTACACTACATTTTAGAGAAACATAAGTTACTGTTTATGCATTCCAACTAATTTACATGATTGAAACGCCGCCCTTCGTGATCGGGTTAAGCGAGTCACATGGTCTGCCTTACGGCCTGTATTAGATCACGATGGCAGTGACACAGTCTATTTTTCCTAGTACTTACAGCGCTCCAAGTGGCTAGCAACTATCGCGACAAATACAAAAAAATCACCCCAAGATTCGTGGCTGTATATAGTAGACCGTGGTAGTAGATAGAAGGTACTACTATCTGTCGTTTTATTGTCCAAGCTAAGCCTTTTACATAAAATTAAACGATTAGTCACTATGGAGCAGTGGAATGTTGCACAGTATGCCTATGCAATCAAGTCGTTAAACATTATGATAATTACGGGGTTCCGAGAAGAGAATTTTTAGACATTTCAAGCTGCAGATTTGTATGACTTCCATCCTGTATAAACCTATACAAAATTCTACATATGTGCCCAACAAGAACGTCATCTTTTAGAGATTCTACTACCTATAAGATAAAGTAAGTTGGAATATATATTAAATTTATAGCCCATACGGAAAAAGAGAAAGTAATTTAACTAGGATCTACGCAGCACTTCCTGACATCTAGAAAACTAAGCCGTTTACGATCGTTTTTAAAGAACTGTTTTTCTAAAAAGTATCCGCTGCGTTTAGTTTTAATAACACTTTGTATTCCCGATCGTTTTTCACTAATAATAATTGTTTTGACATTAAAATTTCGGAATTAAAGTTTCTAAAATAGTATTCTTACATTTCTTAAGAAAAGTATCTCATTCATATAGCCCCGATGTTTGGCAAAATACCGTTTTTTACTGGGTATAAGTAAATCATTATTTTCGTGCGTGCGTGCATGATTTTGGGTAAAAAAAGTGATAGGGCCAATTTTTATTTTGTCATTTTAAAACAATATTTCGTGTTTATTTGCAATTTTCTAATTAATTGTAATGTAATGTGTATGAAATGTAAGAATGTGAAACAATGACTCACTTTACTAACATTAGTGAATAATAGTAAATTATTTCTGTGGTTTATTTCTGCTAATAATAGTGCTAAAATAATATCTAATCTTCCTCAACTTGGAGAGGTTTCCATGGACAAAGAATGTTAAACAGTAATATTTAAAGTGTGATATATTAAAAATGTTTTACAAAAAATTTGTTTAAAATTAACTGAAATTTACACAAGCTAATGTTTTACAATAATGAAAAGTTACAGTAAAATAAAAGAAAATACACGTAAAAAATAATGTAGAATGAGAAAATAATAATATAGAATGAATCTGAAATTTTCTTAATTGTTGATTGTGGTACTCCAAATTTATGACAGAATGGCAAGAATTTTTTTCCTAGTGTAATATGAATAATGATCGACAATCCACAGTTACAAATATAATATTGTCATATCTTCACGATACCAACAATCAGCTTTATAATTTTAAATATTAAGCCCGTTCTCATAGAAGTTGTCACGTAGCATTTTCAATTGTTTGCTTTCATATTTCCAAATCTTACTGTTACAATTACACATGTTTATTATTGTAGGAGAAAGAAATTTGAGTGAGGAACACTCAGTTATTGTCGGGTGACAGAAGGTATAAGATCGGTTAGCTAGAATTCCTAAATTCAGTAAACCATTGAAAAATAAACTTCACGCTTACGTTAGTGAATTTGGTGCCCATGTGCTTTCAACCGACTTAACTATTTTGTTATGTAAGGTTTGTGAAAAGACAGTTAATCACGAAGAAAAGTGTTTTATACGTCAACATCTATCTATCTATCTATCTATCTATCTATCTATCTATCTATCTATCTATCTATCTATCTATCTATCTATCTATCTATCTATCTATCTATCTATCTATCTATCTATCTATCTATCTATCTATCTATCTATCTATCTATCTATCTATCTATCTATCTATCTATCTATCTATCTATCTATCTAACCATCTATCTAACCATCTATCTATCCATCCATCTATCCATCCATCTATCCATCCATCTATCCATCCATCTATCCATCCATCTATCCATCTATCTATCCATCTATCTATCCATCTATCTATCTATCTATCTATCTATCTATCTATCTATCTATCTATCTATCTATCTATCTATCTATCTATCTATCTATCTATCTATCTATCTATCTATCTATCTATCTATCTATCTATCTATCTATCTATCTATCTATCTATCTATCTATCTATCTATCTATCTATCTATCTATCTATCTATCTATCTATCTATCTATCTATCTATCTACCTACCTACCTACCTACCTATCTACCTATATACCTATATACCTATATACCTATATACCTATATACCTATCTATCTATCTATCTATCTATCTATCTATCTATCTATCTATCTATCTATCTATCTATCTATCTATCTATCTATCTATCTATCTATCTATCTATCTATCTATCTATCTATCTATCTATCTATCTATCTATCTATCTATCTATCTATCTATCTATCTATCTATCTATCTATCTATCTATCTATCTATCTATCTATCTATCTATCTATCTATCTATCTATCTATCTATCTATCTATCTATCTATCTATCTATCTATCTATCTATCTATCTATCTATCTATCTATCTATCTATCTATCTATCTATCTATCTATCTATCTATCTATCTATCTATCTATCTATCTATCTATCTATCTATCTATCTATCTATCTATCTATCTATCTATCTATCTATCTATCTATCTATCTATCTATCTATCTATCTATCTATCTATCTATCTATCTATCTATCTATCTATCTATCTATCTATCTATCTATCTATCTATCTATCTATCTATCTATCTATCTATCTATCTATCTATCTATCTATCTATCTATCTATCTATCTATCTATCTATCTATCTATCTATCTATCTATCTATCTATCTATCTATCTATCTATCTATCTATCTATCTATCTATCTATCTATCTATCTATCTATCTATCTATCTATCTATCTATCTATCTATCTATCTATCTATCTATCTATCTATCTATCTATCTATCTATCTACCTGCCTACCTATCTATCTGCCTACCTATCTACCTGCCTACCTATCTACCTGCCTATCTATCTACCTATCTACCTATCTACCTATCTACCTATCTACCTATCTATCTATCTATCTATCTATCTATCTATCTGTCTGTCTGTCTGTCTGTCTGTCTGTCTGTCTGTCTGTCTGTCTGTCTGTCTGTCTGTCTGTCTGTCTATCTATCTATCTACCTGTCTGTCTGTCTGTCTGTCTGTCTGTCTGTCTGTCTGTCTATCCTATCTGTCTCTGTCTGTCTGTTTATTTATTTAACCTGGTAGAGATAAGGCCATCAGGCCTTCTCTTCCCCTCTACCAGGGGATTACAACTACAATATTAAGAATACAATTACAATTATAATTACAATGAATATTAAATTAACAAATACAATAAAGATCGAAGTAATAAAATATTAACTGATTAATAAAAGCTAGACAGTTTATTGTAAAAGTTAAGAAGAGAGAAACATGTGTCACTTACGAAGTAAATGTATGAGTTATGTTGACATAATTTAAATTTATTGCTAAACTATAAGGGTGCTATTCATAGACATTTCGCAGCACACGCTACGAGCGTACTAAGCTAGCCCCGGCTATCCATTGGTTACTAGTACAGAATTCGTATCATATCCTATCGCTAACACTGGTTTATGAATACGAAAAACGCTGATCATCCACCGGAAGCCCGCGCTAAAAATGTCTATGAATACGGCCCTAAATTCTTATGCCTTTTTAAAATGTTTAATGCCCTTTTTTAAATTTGTACCTATTTTGCGTTTTATTACCTCTTTCGCCTGCGTATTTTAGCTGTTATAAATGCCTAAACATCCGGGCTCTATTCATTAAAATATTTGCAATCACAGTAACGAAGATAAAAGAATTTATTCGTCTAGAGATACAGGTTAGGAATTTATGTTGTGACCTAATCCAAGATAATCTAACAGTCTGTTTTATCTCTCTATATTTAAAACTGACCTGTCACGTTTCTAAGTTTCATCACGAAGTGCGTGTTAGGTTTCTCTCTGACTTCCAGAATATAGATTCTTACAGCATGCCTCCTGTGCGTACTTGCTCTTTCTCGATCCCGCCAAGAGCTCTCTGTAAGCTAAGGCCGTGTTTTTCTCCCTGCAATCTGCTGTGCCATCTCTCGCTTATATTTTTTGCCTGGTGCAGGTTATATCTTGTTGCCTCATATTGGCTCCATAGCTCGATGGTGGAACAGATCTCCTTCACCTCCCCCTCTACTTTCTCTGACATACCATTTCTCAAAATCATCTAAAACAACGTTTCTCAAGCTTTTTTGAAGTAGGGACCACTTTTTTAAGTCAGAACAGTTCTACGAACCACCTTATTCTTGTTCTCTTTCGAAAGCAAATTAAAATTTTTGTAGCTTATTTTAATATCGGTTTACTTACATTTTAAAATAAAATTAATGAATTAAAATCAATTTAATTCAATGAGTTTTATATTAGTATTAACTAATTAAGTTAATGTTAACAGAATAAAATTCATTTTCGTTTACTTAATAATTCAAGGCTATTAGACATAGAGGGAAAAATTGGATCGGTGTCGGTTAGAGTTCCCGGGTAGCTCAGTGGTAGAGCGTTGGTACGTTAAACCAAAGGTCCCGGGTTCGATACCCGGCTCCGGAATAATTTTTCCCTCGAAATTATTCAAATCAACTTTACAGGGAGTTATACCTCAAATCTTGATTTGCATAATACACGTCACTGTTCGTTAACAGAAAACCACAATTTAAGTCACACGGAGTTAGTGTGCACTCGAAGTTGGTTGCTTGACGGTTGTCAGCTCACTTCGAGGTCTGTGGATATAGAGGGAAAAATTGGATCGGTGTCGGTTAGAGTTCCCGGGTAGCTCAGTGGTAGAGCGTTGGTACGTTAAACCAAAGGTCCCGGTTTCGATACCCGGCTCCGGAACAATTTTTCCCTCGAAATTATTCAAATCAACTTTACAGGGAGTTATACCTGAAATCTTGATTTGCATAATACACGTCACTGTTCGTTAACAGAAAACCACAATTTAAGTCACACGGAGTTAGTGTGCACTCGAAGTTGGTTGCTTGACGGTTGTCAGCCCACTTCGAGGTCTGTGGATATAGAGGGAAAAATTGGATCGGTGTCGGTTAGAGTTCCCGGGTAGCTCAGTGGTAGAGCGTTGGTACGTTAAACCAAAGGTCCCGGGTTCGATACCCGGCCCCGGAACAATTTTTCCCTCGAAATTATTCAAGGCTATTAGAGTTTGGATAATTTTTAAATATTAACTAAAAAAATCAATAAATGGTGGTACTCATATTATCTTGTGTAAATTCGGTGTTAGATAAGTAAGATGAAGTTAACATTTTGAATCTAGGATACAAACATAATTTTCTGAATCCAATGTGGACCAAACGGTAGTTTATATTGTTATAATTTAAACATAAGACCAACAGTTCGGTCACAATTTTATTATATATTAAATTTTATACCTGCATTTTTAAATTTTAGAACGTTAATCATAACAAGTCAATCATAAAATAGTTGTTTCATTATTATATAAAGGTTGTGGTTAATCAGTTTGTACGCATTCCACAACAAAGACATGAAAAAATGTACAAGACACTGTATGTAAAATGCCTGATGATGCCCAAAGTGCGAAAACGTTTGCTTTAATTTTCATAATACACAATGATCATTTACATATGTAAATGTCATTGATTTTAAACTTGTGATATGTCAATTAGACTGAACTCCAAATAAAACACTATTATATTACATTATATTATAGTGCCTATCTGAATAACTTTTTCATCATGCTTTGTAAGATAAAGAAAAAAAGTTTTTTTAACAACTTCAAATTAGTGTAATTCTGAAAATATTGAGAATAGGACAGATGTTTATATGAGAGTTTTGCTCAGAATGTCTTCGGAAATAACCTGCCCAGGTGGCGGTAACTTTTTGTATATAACCCTGTATTTTAAAAAATAACATCTTACAATGTCAATGTGAATGGAATGATACACTCAGGGACAAAAAAAACCGGACACTTTAATATTTGCTGGTATTTTGCAAAACATTATCTTCTCATATAATATTATGGTACCGTAGCCATCTGTTGTTATGGAGACGTGTATACATTGTTGATTGTTTTTTGTTTTATAAACAAGCCATTACAACCAAATATTCCAATTTTGCTTTCGGAGTCTCAGCTATAACAATTTTGTCTCAACCATTATGTGCTTCATTATCGTTATCATTCGTTATTTCTTTATTTTCACATTTTCTGAGTTTAAGTGGGGTTGTAACATTTGTCTTAAAACAAGATGCGACCTGAAGATGTGGCTCGAACTGTAGCCCTTTACGATGATGGACGCAGTGTACGTTACATTGCAAATGTTATGAATATGGCTAGAAGCACAACCCATGATGTCATAAAACGGTATAGAGAGACCCTAGAATATACCAGAAGACCAGGTTCGGGTCGTCCAAGAGCTACAAATCCAAATGAAGACAGGTATATGGTGTTGAGAGTTCTTAGGGAGCGCAACCTGCCAGCTACTAGTGTAGCCCAGCAATTTGTTAACATGCATGGACGCCCAATTTCGGCCAAAACAGTTAGAAGGAGGTTGAAAGCAAGTGGACTGATATCAAGTAGACCTGCAACTGGTCCCAGACTTCTCAGGATGCATCGAGTTGAACGACTGCGTTTTGCAAATGATCACAGGGATTGGAGAAATGGACAGTGGAGCTGTGTTGTGTTCACCGATGAGTCCCGTTTCAATCTGTGCTCACCTGATGGACGTGAAAGAGTTTGGAGAAGGAGGGGAGAACGATTTTCACAGTGTTGCATTTCCGAAAATGTGCCATATGGAGGTGGTGGAGTGATGGTTTGGGCAGGAGTGTGTACGGATGCTCGTACAGAGTTGGTTTTTGTTGAAAATGGAAGACTAACAGCTGATAGGTATATAAATGAATGTTTGGCTGATCATGTTGTGCCATTTGGCCAATTTGTAGGCGATAATTTTGTTTTAATGCATGATAATGCACGGCCGCATATTGCCCATGCGGTCGGAGATTATCTCCAAGAAGTGGGAATCCATGTTCTTCCATGGCCAGCAAGGAGTCCAGACATGAACCCAACTGAACACGTGTGGAACATGCTGGGACGGCGTGTTAAGAATAGACGACCGAGACCAGAATCGTTACAAGAGTTGAGGCGAGCACTTGGCGAAGAATGGGAACTTATTCCTCAAGAAGACATTGCTAACCAAATTGGGAGCATGCCAAGACGTATAGATGCAGTTATTCAAGCCAGAGGGGGTAATCCCCTTTACTAAAAACAGTTTTTAATGTTTAAGGCACCATAAAATGAAAAAAACAGTTAGACCAAACGATGCCATAGTTATACGCCCTTTGTAATTTTTTGTAAATTTTCTCATCACAGATTTTTTTTTCAAATATTGTCGTATAAGGTGCTAAATGAACCATTATTTTGTTTAAATGGGTTTTGTTTCATTTTGAAATAATTGGCAACAAAATACAAGCAAATATAGAAGTGTCCGTTCTTTTTGTGCCTGAGTGTATTTTAATAGTGTCAATGGAATAATAAGTGTTATTAGCAATAAGCATAAGAGATTGATCTTCAAGAAGAGTAACAACTACATTTTTTCGTAACCGTTTGATCCACTGACACGGAATGGAGAGGTAAGCGCTGATCCAGCCTTTTAGCATCACCGCATAAAGCTGCCGCGATATAGAACTTGGACTTTTCACCACCAGAAGTCGGTCAATCCTTTCTTTTTGAATGAGTATAATGCTAACGAATAATGATTTTACAATATAATTAAAACAAATATAATGAACCAGTTTATTCTGCTCTTTCCTTTGTTTGGGACAGTTTTTCAGCTTCCAATTAAAGGAATTGCTTGAAAAACTTTCTATAACGATATAAATTGTCCTGTTCATTAAAGCTCAAAAGCTACATCTTCATTATCGACAGTCGTTTGCTGGTAGTAACTGTAACTTTGAAGCCTGTCTATGGTCACTATGGTTACTAAAAGATAAATGAAGTGTCATTATAGACAGAACGCCGTGTCAACGAATGAAATTGATGCTCCAGTAAGATCCCGGCGTGTTTAATCTCCTAGTGTTTATATCATTCTACTTTACGTCTCCTTCTCCAAACATTAGTTACATATTTATTTTTTCTTCATTCTCCTCTTCTAACCATCATTTATCTTGTCCTTATCGTTATTTCCTGCCAGAGTGCAGCATTGGAGTTAAATCGCTCGCTTGAACTCGGTCGAGTGTCGCACCCTCGAGTGAGATACGATCGGTCGTGATACGCTCGTAATAAATAGAAGCACAGTACAAGGTCATGTCACCGACATGTCTTATCTTGTATGGAAGGCGACAGATAAGATACACATATGTTTTGCTCACACGGTGAAAATAAGGCTTTATTTTCTGCGTTTATGACAAACGTTTAATGGAACGTACCAAAACAGGAACATAAAGTTATAAATAAAATATTATGAAAAACTTCGATATACAGTTATTATTGCTAATTAATAATTATTCAATATTTGATTTACAACATATATAATATGATAGGTCCATACATATTGTTCCGCCTACACAAAAACTGAAAAAAAAAAAAAAAAAATGAAAATTTGGGTTTTTACATTTTTATTATCTTTATTTTTATATGCCGATGTTAGTTTTTGATTTTGTGCCCTTAAAAGTATGAAATTAAAACCAAGATAACTGTATTACTATATTATTCCCATAATAAACTAATACTTATCATTATTTATGTACCTTCTCTGAACATATAAATAAAAAGAAATATTGAAAATTTCTTACAATATGGTGCATGGAGCATTTTATATCAAACGATATAAAGTTTTATAAAATTATTAATATTTACAGAACTATTGTACTTAGAAAGATGAAACTTGGTATGTCCATACTTAGTATCCATGATCAATTTCAAACAAATCGGATAAATTTTGTGGCTATTGAAATATTCACCTCTGCCTCCCCTTAAGTTAATTTTTTGTGAAAATGAGATTTTTATTTATTCTGAAAGCGGAAACAATTCTCTATAATCTGGTAAAACGGCTGAAGTCAAATAAGACTCCTGAGTGGATTTATAGAGCGTTACCAAATGTCCTAAGTACTTTCTGAATCGAGCACACACAGAATAAAGGACTTAAGAATATTTCTGAATCGAGCACACACAGAATAAAGGACTTAAGAATATTTAATACTTTATTCCTTAGAAATCATCACAAGTTTACTTTCCATGCTTCCCTATTAAAAAGGTCTAACTTGTATTTTAGTCATTTTATCACATACTGATGCCATTTCCTTTTAATACTTTAAGCACCAGGGTAAACAGTCCTATAATAATCGTTTAAGACCCATTTTGCATTCCGAATAATTTACATTTCTCATTTCATTGACATGAAAAAGGTCTTATGTTTAATAGTCCCTTCTACTCAGTTTGGTTTCTAGTCTTAAAAGGGCTTAAGTGCGGCTATTTTTGGGAATAATGAAGAAAATTGTTAAATGAGCAACATTACCTATTTTAGAAGAAATATAAACAAATAATATCCAGGAAAAATCTCTTAATTAAAAAAACTCTATAATTTATACCAATTTCTGCTGCTCTCCTGAAAAGTATAAAATTTTACTTAAGACCTTTATCCTCCCGGCCACAGAAATATGGTATTTTAATCCGTCACAAATTAGGTACCGAGGCCAGTAGGGCATGGAAGCTCGGTTCCCGTCCCTATGCCCTTTAGTGCTGTGTACACAGACACTTTTTTCCTCTTCAATAATGAATTCATAAACAAACTACCCAATAATAATTGGCACTCATTTGTTACGATGAATATTTGTTACACATAATTTTTTAATTATAATGAGTACAGGGGACATCATTTTATTTTTGATTCAATTTTTATTGTACCTGAGTTTTTGAATGTACTTCACTCCCATCCCATCTACTAAAGAAGTTCAACCGTCCTCCACACAGCACCAAGGCCGCATACAGTCATAGTAGTCTTACGGTCACAGTAAACAGTACGTTTCAAAATATGTTCGCTTTTTCCAGTGACGAAAGAGCTTTCAATATTGAATCATTTTCGCACAGTTACTGTCGTCCGTTTGCCTACGTCGTATCCCGGTTTCCCCCACCTGCTTCTGCTCGCCCCTCTGTAAAAGCTGGGCTGTCTTAGCTCTTTTCTGAAAACATTAATTTCTGTTAGGAATTGGACGTCTACGTAATATTATGCAACTGTTTAAAATAACTTAAATAAAAGGGCCTCGTTAAATAATTAAAATATCACGTGATTTCCCTCCTTTCTACGACCCTGCGACATAACCACTTGGACGGATAGTAGATAGCATATCTGAGTAATTTTATCTTTTCGGGTTGGGTAGAAGTGAAGATTGAATTTACAATACGTACGATAGCGTACTCTTTTATAGAGTAGGTACAGAATTATTTCAACATGAGTTACTACTACGAAGGACGAACCTGGTAATTGGGATTCGGTACAATAGTCTATAGTGCGATAATATGCACAAAAGAACTGAAGCCTGTATCGAATTAAACGGCCACCCTTTTCAAAAATGTGTTTAAATATCCAAATTATGATTATTTTTCAATTTAACTTCATTCTCTATATTGTACGCTAATGTGCTGTAGACAGTATAATATACACTCCATGATGAATACGTCCGCATGGACAGCTCAGTTCGTGAGTAAAAACACTCATTGTTAATACTGTACTGTATTTTGATTAAACAAAACCCTAATGAAAATTATCAAACTCAAAAGCGCGATATTTCCTAGTTTACGTAAATGGATGAACTACTTTTCTTCCCTCCTACACCTAGTAAAGTGATTTGTTTATATATTATGCCGGTATCATCGAACTCCAGTCGTGGAAGGGGGTAGCAAACTCTGTTTACGGGTCTCAACCATTGATCCAAAGCTACAGCCAGGTTAATATTAATACTTACTTACTTACTGGCTTTTAAGGAACCCGGAGGTTCATTGCCACCCTCACATAAGCCCGCCATTGGTCCCTATCCTGAGCAAGATTAATCCAGTCTCTATCATATTCCACCTCCCTCAAATCCATTTTAATATTATTTTCCCATCTACGTCTCGGCCTCCCTAAAGGTCTTTTTCCCTCCGGCCTCCCAACTAACACTCTACCTTTCGTCTCGTTTCTCTTATCTATACTCTAACCACGACGTAAATATCAGATCACTTATCTGTGGCACGCTAAATATACCTCTTCATAGAACATCTTGTTATTCCTCATCTTTTACAATATCCACCTCGCGTCAATGGAATTCCTTGTCACAAAGTACTGTATAAGGGGCTGCAAAACAATAAACACCTTTAAGAACAGCTTAAAAGATAACCTTATTAGTTTTTCACTCCAATCATACTGATTTTAACTATCACTGACTACACTGTTACTTTTTTCTTTAGATATCATCCTGATTGTGCTGTGTTTTCAAAATTGTCTCATAATAATCTCTTTCTATTATCTAATATCAATTGAAATATATTAACATTCTATATATTTTAGTTTAATTCTGCAACACAGTTTATTTCAGTGTTTAATTAATAGTTCATAGTATTTTGTTGTTTAATTCGTAAATAACTCTTGTATACATGTAACTCTCATCTAAATCAAATTGTTGAATTCTTTGTAAGTTCATGCATATGTATATACACATTTTGCTGGTTGAATGGAAGAGAAGGCCTTACGGCCTTAACTCTGCCAGCTAAAATAAATCATTATTATTATTATTATTATTATTATTATTATTATTATTATTATTATTATATATGCATTTCTGGATTCATCCATACGTGCTACATGCCCTGCCCATCTCAAACGTCTGAATTTAATGTTCCTAATTATGCCAGGTGAAGAATACAATGCGTGCAGTTCTGTGTTGTGTAACTTTCTCCGTTCTCCTGTAACTTCATCCCTTTTAGCCCCAAATATTTTCCTAAGAACCTTATTCTCAAACACCCTCAATCTCTGTTCCTCTCTCAAAGTGAGAGTCCAAGTTTCACAGCCATACAGAACAACCGGTAATATAACTGTTTTATAAATTCTAACATTCAGATTTTTCGAAGCAGGCTAGATGACAAAAGCTTCTCAACCGAATAATAACACGCATTTCCCATATTTATTCTGCGTTTAATTTTCCCCCGAGTGTCATTTATATTTGTTACTGTTGCTCCAAGATATTTGAATTTTTCCACCCCTTCGAAGGATAAATCCCCAATTTTTATATTTGCATTTCGTACAATATTCTGGTCACGAGACATAATCATATACTTTAATATTAGAAATGTTAGTAAAAATAAAATGATGTCCCTGTATAATATTTTAAGCATGATCGTCTTCTCTATTTATTGACTTCCGCTTACAGCACTGCGATATCATCCTCTGAAATGTCTTTTTTCCTCTTTATTTGAATTGTATTGCATTGACTTCCTAACGATAACAAAAGGAATTCATTCTTTTTTTACTCATTTAGCTCTTTTTTTTAAAATAAACCGATATCGGAGGTTCCGAGAGAGACGAATCCATGTTTATGACTACACTTTAATGAAGATTACCTCTCTCTCTCTCTCTCTCTCTCTGCGTTTCCATTCTGAATGACGATTTACAGCTAAATGGTTTGATGGTAAACTGCAGGATTACTCACGGCTTTGTTCTCCCGCTGTGCTCACAGAGGAACGGAAAAGAATAGCCAATTAAATGACGATTAAAAAAACGGAGACTAGCGGGATGAAAAGAGAGTTGGGGGGGGTTTGTTCGCTTAGTGTGAATACATGAATACAAAGGGCTTATGATCGCACTCTATCCATTTGTTCATCTATCATCGTGTCCCTTTAGAAGACTTCAATTCTCGATGTGTGTATTTCATTGTTTGTAGCACTGGATGCCTTTGTCTAATTCAGTAATTGTTGAGCCCTTTTATAAAGTTATGCGTTACAGTTACACAGTATTGCAATTACCTAAGGTAAACAAACTTACCTTTGTGTTTATCACGTACAGAGTGGTACATAATATTGAAACATTTTGAACACCATTACAATTCCTTCCATTAGAGAGAAATAAAGCTGACAGTTCGTGTCATACATTTGCGGCAAGTAAAGTAATCCTGTCCATAAATATAAGGGCTCCATTGTATTGTATTGTATTGTATTGTACTGTATTGTATTGTATTGTATTGTATTTATTATTAACATTCCATGGTATTAATACATTGCTTTACAGCTAGAATATGGAACAAGTCAATATCTAGGTTGTGACATGTTATTAACTAAGTTGATATCTATTTAAAAACATTGACTTGTAATTGCTTAAGTTGGTAATTGTTGAGGTTAATCGAAGTAGAAGTTTATAAGTTGGGTTTACTTTTGCTTATAGTAGGCACTATCATAGCAGTAGCTTTTATTTAAAGTACTAGGTTTATTGCTTTTATTTATTTATGCATTCATTTATTTTTAGTTACAATTAAATGTACTTTTGTGCGAGATCGTGCGTATTTGCTTGTTTTCCGCACAGAACCAATACGCGGTAAATGTGAAATACTACATTCAGTATTCCCAACGTAACACACATAACAATTTCCCTCTTCTTACCGCTTAAGCGCGACATTCATTTTACTGCTTTAGGCTTTTAACATATTATTTTTAGAGACGTTTAACATAGTAATAATTATAAATTGGAAACTTACCACTGCAATTTCACCTAAATTGCACTGTTAATTATTGTTTTCAAATATTTGCAAATATTAAATAAACTCTACTACTCCACAAAAGTTATTGCATTCCTGATGCAAGTAACATTAAGGAAGCCGTGAAAAAATCAACAAGATTCCAGATGCGGATGTTATTACTGCAATATGTTATATAAATAATATTGTTAAAATATTAAAATGAAAAATAAATCATTACATAACCTTACCGTTTGTTTTAAGTTCGCATTTATAGACTGGGGGAAAAATGACAGACGTATATCACGGCCTGCTGGAGTATAGTAAACACAGAAAATATTTTATAGCAACAATGTTGAAGATAGATATTTTGGTATTCCAAAGTTGCCGTCATTAAACAGAAACCAACATGGAGATTTCATTGCAACTAATTAGAAATTCCTCTTTCAGGTATGTAATAAACAGGGAACGGATTGATATGGACTAAAAATATATGAAATATGTAAATATATATGTAGTTATTTTTACCAAAATATGGAATTAAATATGGATTTTTACCAAAATATGGAATTAAATATGGACTTAAAATTATAAAAAAATGACTATGTACGTTAAATATTGGTACATTTTAATCAAACTAAACAAAAAATATAATGGACGTACCTTATCTTCCAATGTAGTTTCAACAAAACACAATTTTTATTGTCTGTTACCATAACAATAGGTTACAAACATTTCTTTCAAGTGCTGAAAAGTGAATCTTCTTCTATTGTCTCTGAGGATAGATTTATACTGACTAAAAGAGCGTTCGACGTCACAAGAAGTAACTGGTACATAATTCAATTTCACAATGTCTGCTGGGGATAAGTCCAAGTTAATCTTCACTGTTGATTCACCACTCATCACAGCAACAACCTTTTGTAGTTCTTCATATCCAGGGTTTTTTTAAAGTACAGTGTCCACCTTAGCTCTTACTGCATCTGCAACTTTACCTCTACCACGATTCAGTTGTTCCACAGTACTATTTATAATTTCAAAACTTTCAGATAGTGAAAGGTGCCTATTTTGGAGACTTTTGAGCGTTTTTACGATGCATGAAAATGTATGCTGAATGTGAGCTAAGTCATTCTTCACACTTATGTCACAGGTAACTGTTTTCGCAGTATCAATTGAGACTGCATCTTCAGAGTCCAATGCAAGGAGAACATTGTTAATAGAGTCTATATGTTCGGCATAATATTCAACTGCTTCTAGCCATGTACCCCATCTAGTTAAAATTGGCTTTGGTGGCAATGGAATTTCAGGGTACATTTCTTTCAACACGTTAACTCTACTGGGAGCTTTGAGAAATACTTTTTTCACTGATGAAATCAACAAATCTACTTTAGGGAAATTGTCTCTGACCACTTCTGCCACACGATGAAATGCATGCGCCACACAAGTAAAATGAGTCAATTTAGGATATACAACAGATAATGCTTGTCCAGCTTTGACCATATAAGGGGCAGCATCGCTAATAAAGAATAACACATTATCGTACATAATACCCTTTGGCCACAGGATACCCATAGCTTCGTTGAACAGTTTAACTATAGTTTTGTTATTGCACTTTTCTAGAACATCACAATGTAAAAGAATTCGTTCAGAATATTGTTCACTTAACAAACCGATAACTACATTACCAACAAGTCTACCTTCTTTGTCGGGAGTCTCATCAATGGAAACCCAAATTGAACTATCTTTAATTTCATCTCTTATCTTCTGTATTGTCTCATCGTAGATGGATGGAGCATACGTCTTCCTAAGTGTTGACTCATCCGGGATTGTATGTTGAGTATATTTTTCAAGGAATTCCCTGAAGACCTTATTCTTTAGTTTGTAGAGAGGAATATCAGCAGAGATGAGAGAACGGCACAGGTCGATGTTAAACTCAGATCTTACATTCGATGTTGTTGGTTGTGTTAAAAACAATTGTCTCTGCTTGGAATTTAGTTGTTTGTTGGCCTGATGTTTACTAGTTGTAATGTGTTGTTGCACCAGGAACTTTTGTGTAGATGATACTGCACACTGACACAAATTACAAAATAATATTTTATTGTCAGTTGATAAACCATCTTCTTTAAATTCTGAAATGTAACTTGTTAGTTTTGATTTTAAATTGACTGAATGACGTACTTTTGGCATATTTACCGTCTTTATAGTATGATTTACAAAACTGAACCTATGTGTACTCTGACTGGCATTTAACTGTTGAGCTGCACAACTGAAGTCTGTTAAAAATTTTAAATTAAATTAATACAGTTTTGTAACTTACTTTCCCATTGTTGATAGGACTGCTAATTTTCAAATAACTCTGATGTTAAAGGGATTACTGAACATGTGTTTAAATCTCTATTGTTGAAATGTATTTTTAAAAGTTAATGGAATTTTGTTTTGTTTTATTGTTAAACCTAATATAATATGGACTGTTTTATATGAAATATGGAAAATATATGGAAATTAACGAAAATATGTACTAAACTCTAAAATATGGAAAAATATGGAAAATAAAAGTAGGATTTTTCAACCCTACACATTGTGAAACATAAAGATAATGCAAAATATAAATTATATTAGCTTTATAAGTAAATATGTATTTACATATAAATCCTTTCCCTGGTAATAAACGATCTTCGCACAAAATAATATACGGTACACGAGCGGTATGTTTGTTTTCATGTTCTCGGAAATTAAAAAAGCTCAACTACGTTTCGCTTTTTCAATCTTTTCCTCGAACGTGAAAACGTCAACATACCGCTCTTGTAACGTATATTACTATTATTTTACATTTTTATTGCTGTACTTATTTTAATGTTATTATTATATATTATATATCACTGCCACCAGGTTTATACCCAATAATATTGTTAATACATACATACATATATACATACATACATACATACATACATACATACATACATTCCACTAAGTGGCACGGACTATATAGCGCTGGCCTTCTTTTTTCCTCATGGTTACGGGTTCGATTCCGGCCCAGGTCGATGGCATTTAAGTGTGCTTAAATGCGACAGGCTCATGTCAGTAGATTTACTGATGGCATGTAAAGGAACTCCTGCAGGACCAAATTTCGGGTCACCTGCGACGCTGATATAACCTCGGTAGTTGTATTGTATTGTATTGTATTGTATTGTATGTATTAACATTCCATGGTATTCATACGTGCTTACAGCTAGAATATGGAACAAGTCAAAAAACTTAATACTATTATAAAGTTTTAATTTATAGTCACAGTCTAGATGAAATATATACAGACGAAATTTACAATATAGTCTACTAGTACAACACAAAGTTTTAGTATCAATTTCATGAAGTGTTATTGAATGTCATGAATTCACCTACAGAATAGAAGGCGTGAGAAATTAGGTACTTCTTCAATTTAACCCTTAATGATCTTATGTTTTGAGTTTCATTTTTATATCGATAGGGAGGCTATTAAAAATTTTTACTGCCATATAACGCACTCCTTTTTGATAGCACGATAGACTTGCCGATGGAGTATGAAAGTCATGTTTTGACGTGTATTTATGCTATGAACTGCTGAATTAGTTACAAAGCTTTCACGATTACATACGAGGAAGATTATTAATGAAAAGATATACTGACAAGCCAAGGGCATTATTTGTAGTTTTTTTTAAATAGTCCTACACGATTCCCTAGATTTGGCACCTATTATTATTCTAATTACTATTTTTCGTAATAGAAATACACTGTTAGTATCTGTGAAATTTCCCCAGAATATTATTCCAAAACTCATTACCGAGTGGAAGTGTGCAAAGTATATTGTTTTTAAGGTATTGATATTTACTATCATTTGCATAGATCTAATAGCAAAACAAGCTGAATTTAGTTTGGGGGTAATTTCTTTAATAGGATTTTTCCAATTTAACACATTATCGATTTTTAAGCCATGAAATTTGGTTGTTGTTGTTTCTAATAGGGATCTTACAAATTTACAGGTCATTCTTGACCGCTATCTAAGTCACATTGTAGTAGTTATCTATAGTAACATAACATGATTTTGAAATTACAGATAAATTCCTGAGCGACGCAATCCATTTCTCATTACTGTCACATTTGATTCGATGTTGTGGGTTGGTAATAGCATCAGGGGTACTGTAACTGTAGGAGTATAATAGGTATAAATTCTACAGTGCCTACACTGGTTTATGTCGATTTGATTTTTTTCTGTATGAATTATTGTAATGGGAGAAATACTTTTGTCTCTATTTTCCAAACGAGAGATGTTCCGTAAGTTGTCAATAAATTATCAAAAAAGGTTTGTGGAAACTGACTTGTGTCACTTTTCCCGAGCACTGCAGAATTTATGGAATTTAGGATTTGGAGCAAAGAGAAAGAGATACGGTACGTACGTAAATAAATAAAGAGGATAGAATAATATGGAAATAATAAGTGATGTAAGTGTTGTAAATTAGAGAAAATGGAAATGTAGACAAATAATTTACGAGAAAATAGCTACAAAAGGAGTGTGAATAGGTAGATTTAAGAATGGAGAATAAAAAAGTAATAAAAAGTAAACAAATAAATAACATAAATTATAGGAAAGGGATATGCAATATTTAATACGAAAGCGAGAAATGAAAAGGAGGTAGTCTTACGTATGAGAGAGAATAGAATAAGATAGATAGCAATTCAGTTGAAACAGAAGAATAGGAAGTAATCAGGAAGTACAGGGACATCATTTTATTTTAACTTCAATTTTTATTGTACCTGAGTTTTTGAATGTACTTCACTCCCACCCCTTCTACGAATGAAGTTCAACCGTTTTCCACACAGATCCAAGTCATAGTAGCCTTACCGTCACAGTACGTTCCAAAAATATGTTCGCGTTTTCCAATGACGAAAGAGCTTTCAATATTTCATCATTTTCGAAAAGGTACTGTCGTCCATTTGCCTACGTCGCATTCCTGTTTTCCCCACCAGCTTCTATTCGCCTCTCTGTAAAGACTAGTGGCTGGGCTGTCTTAGCTCTTTTCTGAGAACATTAATTTCTGTTAGAAATTGGACATATACGTAATATTATACCCATACAACTGTTTAAAATAACTTAAATAACAGGCCTCGTTAAGTAATTAATAGTCACGTGATTTCCCTCCTTTCTACGATCCTGCGACATAATCACTTGGACGGACAGTAGATAGAATGAGTAATTTTATCTTTTCGGAGCGAGTATAAGTGAAGATTGAATTTACAGTACGTAAGGTACTCTTTTATAGAGTAGGTACAGAATTATTTCGACATGAGTTAGGCCTACTAGTACGAAGGACGAAACTGGTAATTGGAATTACAGACATTAATCCAAATGAACCGCCACCATTTTGAAAAATGTGTTTAAATATCCATATTATGATTATTTTTCAATTTAACTTCATTCTCTATAGTGTACACTAATGTGCTGTAGACAGTATAATATACACTGCATAATGAATACGTCCACATGGACAGCTCAGTTCGTGAGTAAAAAAGACTTATTGTTAATACTGTACTGTATTTTGATTAAACAAAAACCTAATAAAAATTATCAAACTCAAAAGCGTGATATTTCCTAGTTTACTTAAATGGTTGAACTACTTTTCTTCCCTCCTATACCTAATAAAGTGATTTGTTTGTATATTACGCCATCGAACTCCAGTCGTGGAAGGGGTTAGCAACCGTTGATTCAAAGGTATAGGCAGGTTAATATCAGAAATATTAGTAAAAATAAAATGATGTCCCTGTGCTTGGCAAAATGAATATATTAACATAAACGGGCGGTATGTATTAAAGGGATGGTGGAAAGGAGAAATGTAAAGTTCCACCATAACTTTGAATTCTAAAGTTGACTGACAAATAAATATTAAATATAAAATTACTCTCATATTTATTATAATTTGTAATATGATTTGAGTTCTTAAATACGTACATAATAAAATATTCAACAGAGAAACACAATTAGTAGGATCTATTCGAACACACAGATACTGAAAACACGGTTCTCAAAGGTGAAGTTTGACGGAGTCCTCTTCTCAGACAAGAACTACAGTGAATATAACGAAGTTGAAAACATATGCCCCAGCTTTTTGAGAACAGATGAATGGCGTTCTGCACTGGCCTGAGCGATGTTTATTTTTGGTTGTTTTTTGTTTGCAAGGTTTCTCGTCGCGGAATATTTTATCATTATATTTACTCGAATCATCACCAAATCTTCCGGCATTTTGTAATTAATGTCAACAATGGATACATGATAATATATGCATTTCATCAATATATTTACTCCAATCATCACCAAATCTTCCGGTATTTTGTAATTAGTGTCAACAATGGATAAATGATAATATATGCTTTTCGTCAATATATTTTCTCGAATCATCATCAAATCTTTCGACATTTTGTAATTATTGTCAACAATGGATAAATGATAATATATTTGCATTTCATCAACATATTTTCTCGAATCATCACCAAATCTTCCGGTATTTTGTAATTATTGTCAACAATGGATAAATGATAATATATATGCATTTCATCAATATATTTTCTCGAATCATCACCAAATCTTCCGGTATTTTGTAATTAGTGTCAACAATGGATAAATGATAATATATGCATTTCATCAATATATTTTCTCGAATCATCACCAAATCTTCCGGTATTTTGTAATTAGTGTCAACATTGGATAAATGATAATATATGCATTTCATCAATATATTTTCTCGAATCATCACCAAATCTTCCGGTATTTTGTAATTAATGTCAACAATGGATACATGATAATATGCATTTCATCAATATATTTTCTCGAATCATCACCAAATCTTCCGATATTTTGTAATTAGTGTCAACAATGGATAAATGATAATATATGCATTTCATCAATATATTTTCTCGAATCATCACCAAATCTTCCGGTATTTTGTAATTAGTGTCAACAATGGATAAATGATAATATATGCTTTTCGTCAATATATTTTCTCGAATCATCACCAAATCTTTCGACATTTTGTAATTATTGTCAACAATGGATAAATGATAATATATTTGCATTTCATCAACATATTTTCTCGAATCATCACCAAATCTTCCGGTATTTTGTAATTAGTGTCAACAATGGATAAATGATAATATATGCATTTCATCAATATATTTTCTCGAATCATCACCAAATCTTCCGGTATTTTGTAATTAGTGTCAACATTGGATAAATGATAATATATGCATTTCATCAATATATTTTCTCGAATCATCACCAAATCTTCCGGTATTTTGTAATTAGTGTCAACAATGGATAAATGATAATATATATGCATTTCATCAATATATTTTCTCGAATCATCACCAAATCTTCCGGCATTTTGTAATTATTGTCATCAATGGATAAATGATAATATATATGCATTTCATCAATATATTTTCTCGAATCATCACCAAATCTTCCGTCATTTTGTAATTAGTGTCAACAATGGATACATGATAATATATGCATTTCATCAATATATTTACTTGAATAATCACCAAATCTTCCGGCATTTTGTAATTATTGTCATCAATGGATAAATGATAATATATATATTTCATCAATATATTTACTTGAATAATCACCAAATCTTCCGGCATTTTGTAATTATTGTCAACAATGGATAAATGATAATATATTTCATCAATATATTTACTTGAATCATCACCAAATCTTCCGGCATTTTGTAATTATTGTCAACAATGGATAAATGATAATATATATTTCATCAATATATTTACTTGAATAATCACCAAATCTTCCGGCATTTTGTAGTTATTGTCAACAATGGATAAATGATAATATATATATTTCATCAATGTATTTACTTGAATCATCACCAAATCTTCTGGCATTTTGTAATTATTGTCAACAATGGATAAATGATAATATATATATTTCATCAATATATTTACTTGAATCATCACCAAATCTTCCGGCATTTTGTAATTATTGTCAACAATGGATAAATGTTAATGCATGTATTTCATCAATATGACGTGATGATTTCAGCAAGACTCAGCCCGTACCTTTTTGTGCAGCGGGTGTGTTTTATAACAAGTTACATGATGCGCAAACACGTTATACTGTATAACGATGGTTTATAACGTCCTTTGATCTTTACCGACACCCGATAGGTAACACATAACTTGCTATATAACACAAAAAACTCATGTTATATAACGTGTTTTGTTATATAGTGTGGACCCAGCTTTAGACTCCTCTGGTAGATCGTTTACATATGCCAGGAATAGTAATGGACCCAGAACGCTGCCCTGGGGCAGAAATGATAAAATCTTTATTTATTATTACCTAAGCACATCATTATTCCAGATATTTTGATTAGCATAGAGCCTACATTACAGTTTACCTTCAATAAGTGTCAAGGGAGCATGAAATCAGTCAATATAATATAGGCCTATGTTGAATGTAGACTTCTCAAAGATTTTCACTTTCCACGGGTTCGTTGTTAGAGTCAAGTAGCTCCGTCCTTAATATCCAACTTTATATTTTAAAGTTCTACGGAGGAGAAAATTCCTCGAGGAATTGATTTACCCGTACTCCCAACACAACCACCCCCATCCCCCCCCCACATTCCTATAAAGTAGTCACCTCCACCACCGCCATTACCTCCGTCCTCGAGATCTTTACGTCAACATTTCTCCACCTTCATTTTCAGCACTCGTTTCAGAAAGGAAGGAGGTGGTTCTTACTCAGTTTTTCAGAGTTGCGTCTTCTTCGTTAAGGGGTTGGCTAGGAGGGAAGTAATTTCCTTATCAAATAATACCCTATATATAACATAGCACTGTGCCCTACCCTTTAAAAGTTGCCCTGCTTTCTTCACTCACCCCCCAATATGAAGCCACCCCTCAATGCTCTCAGTCAGAACCCCTTACCTTGCTATTCGTTCAGACGTTATTACCTCTTGAAAATTACATTCTGCGAGTTACACAGAATAAGGAGTGGTAAGGAAATTCTCGACGGTAGAGAAGACTTGACTTCAATGTTTCCAGCAGCAAGGTTCCTTTCACGAAATTGTTTTTTACTTGATAGTTATTTTGTACTGTGTCGTGCCTTCATTTCAGAAATGTCTTTCAGTCATTATTTTCGGCTTCCATGATCATAATGATTCGTATGCTATCTTGTGTAATTTATCAAACTCTTCAAATTTTGTGTACTTACTTAGAAATGGCTTTTAAGGAACTCGAAGGTCCATTGCCGCCCTCACATAAGCCCGCCAGCGGCCCCTATCCTGTGCAAGATTAATCCAGTCTCTATCATCATAGCCCACCTCCCTCAAATCCATTTTAATATTATCCTCCCATCTACGTCTCGGCCTCCTTAAAGGTCTTTTTCTCTCCGGTCTCCCAACTAACACTCTATATGCATTTCTGGATTCGCCCATACGTGCTACATGCCCTGCCCATCTCAAACGTCTGGATTTAATGTTCCTAATTATGTCAGGTGAAGAATACAATGCGTGCAGTTCTGTGTTGTGTAACTTTCTCCATTCTCCTGTAACTTCATCCCGCTTAGCCCCAAATATTTTCCTAAGCACCTTATTCTCAAACACCCTGAACCTATGTTCCTCTCTCAGAGTGAGAGTCCAAGTTTCACAACCATACAGAAGAACCGGTAATATAACTGTTTTATAAATTCTAACTTTCAGTTTATTGGACTGCAGACTATCCAACAAAATTATTAGTAAACTTGAATCTTGGTCCACCGCTGTGCTACTGAAGTGCTTTCTGTGGATTATAGCATTGTATGGGAAAGAAACATGGGCATTACGACGAAGTGAAGAGAAATGACTAGAAACATTTGAAATGTGGATATGGACAAGGATGGAATGTGTGAAATAGACAGACAGAAAGAGAAACGAAACTGTGTTGGAAAGAGTGAGTGAAGGAAGAATGGTGTTGAAACTGATCAGAAAGAGGAAAAGGAATTGGCTGGGTCACTGGCTGAGAAGAAACTGACTTCTGAAGGATGCACTGGAAGGAATGGTGAACGGGAGAAGAGTTCGGGGCAGAAGAAGATATCAGATGATAGACGACATTAGGATATATGGATCATATGAGGAGACTAAGAGAAAGGCTGAAAATAGGAAAGACTGGAGAATGCTGGGTTTACAGTGAAAGACCTGCCCTTGGCAGAACAATATGAATGAATGAACATAGTTTCCGGATTTATGTGACATTAAGATTGTTTTATTTAACGACGCTTGCAACTGCAGAGGTTATATCAGCGTCGCCGGATGTGCCGGAATTTTGTCCCGCAGGAGTTCTTTTACATGCCAGTAAATCTACTGACCTGAGCCTGTCTCATTTAAGCACACTTAAATGCCATTGACCTGGCCCGGGATCGAACCCGCAACCTTGGGCATAGAAGGCCAGCGCTATACCATCTCGCCAACCAGGTCCATGGATGTATGTATTTGCTGTTGATTTGTCATTTATTGCATAGATCATTATACAATCTTTCTTAATTTGAACCAAATAAGAGACCTACAAACTTCATGGAAGCAACTTACTAAGAATATTCTTTTTTTATGCTTTATGAACGAAAATTTTTAAAGTGAAATTAAGTCACCTGTATGGAATTTTTATGGAAGAGACGAATTTCTTGGATATTATATAGAAATACGGACCTTTCAGTAGAATTGCATAATACTGTATGAGAATATTTCAATGTTTCACTACATTTGAGTATAGAGCTCTTTGAATACCTCGCTCAATGCAGTAAGTTACATCCCTATGCATGAAGTACATTGACTGCTTTTGAGTGCTACTTATTCTGAAAAAACAGCCTGGAGCAGAGGAAGGTTGTATCATGGTAAACAGAGGAATTGTGACAACAGCCTGAAGATATAGGCCAGCCATTCGACAGATGCAGACTCTGAGATGAATACTATTCTGCAGAGAGACTGTATCATATAAATGCATACTACAGCTTACATGGCGGTAATAAAGAATGTATTGAGTGCAAGCATTATATACTTCGTGTAATTTCGAGCTTATTTTATGACTAATATAATCCATATTATTTATATTTTGTAAATCCAGTGACATTCACGAAATGTATTATTTAAGCTGCTGTATATTCATCTCTGTTCAACGTTTTTTTGAAGTGCTCGAGTTTTTCTTCCTAATATTTCGTAGCTTTCTCTATCATTTTAGATCATTCAGATAACTGTACCTGCATTATGTATGTATGTATGTATGTATGTATGTATGTATGTATGTATGCATGTATTTTTTAAAATCCTTCTTTACAAGCATGTTCCATTACAAAAATGCAATACTACATGCTAATAGACTACACATTACAGTATTGCTAACTCTTCCGAATACAATGTATACACGTTATTGCTAGCCTATTCTACTTTCCCTAAATTTACTATTTACAACATGTTAACATCTATGCTACTGTTGAATCTTTTAAATACTTTGTACAACTCTATTTTAGTACCTAATCCCTTTTTCTATTTACAGATAAAAAATTCAATACTATTGCTAATCATTTTAAAAACTATGTTTAGAAATATACTATTTAACAAATTAACCTACTTTCCCTAAATTTACTATTTACAACGTGTTAACATCTGTGCTACTGTTGAATCTTTTAAATACTTTGTACAACACTATTTTAGTACCTAATCCCTTTTTCTATTTACAGATAAAAAATTCAATACTATTGCTAATCATTTTAAAAACTATGTTTAGAAATATACTATTTAACAAATTAACCTACTTTCCCTAAATTTACTATTTACAACGTGTTAACATCTGTGCTACTGTTGAATCTTTTAAATACATTATACAACACTATTTTGGAGCCTATTCTGTTTTTATGTTTACAAATTAAAAAAAATCTATACTATTGCTAATACTTTTAAAAATTATATTTAGAAGAACACTATTCAAGAAATTAACCTATTTTCCTTAAATTTACTATTTACAGCGTGTCAACATCTACTGTATGCTACTGTTGAATCTTTTAATCACATTGTAGAACACTATTTTAGAGCCTGTTCTGTTTTTCTATTTACAAATAAAAAAGAACAGTGAATAATATTGTTAATCCTTTTACAATCTATGTTTAGAAGTATACTAATTAACAAATTAACCTATTTTCCTTAAATTTAATATTTACAACTTATCAAGATTGTTGAATCTTTTAGATACATTATACAGCACTATTTTGGAGCCTATTCTGTTTTTCTGTTTACAAATCAAAAGAAAAATAAAATCTATACTATTGTTAATACTTTTAAAAGCTATGTCTAGAAGAATACTATTCAACAAATTAACCTATTTTCCTTGAATTTACTATTTGCAATATGTCAAAATTAATAGTTTTTGTGAAATGTGTGTATGTATGTATGTATGTATGTAAAATTTTAAATTTAAATTATGTTTAGTTTAACTACGCTCGCAACTTCCGAGGTTATATCAGCGTCTGTAATGAAAGAGTATTATTTTGGTTACATTTAATTAAATGTAATATATTTATGTGTAGTTGTGCAGTACCTCATTGGTTAGAATAATAATAGGTCGAAATAGTTATAATCCGATCGCGTTCCGCCACTGGTGACGGCTTGTGTACAAACAGAAGTTCAAATAAGGCAGTAAGCGTATCGATGCCGTTGGAAAGTGATGTGGGTTAATAAAACAAAAAGTGAGTACCTTCCTTTTCTCCATGCCTGGGCTAGATGCAGAATGAAAATTACATGTAATATGAAAAGAGCGTATGAAGTTTAAAATGAATAGGACGAACTAGTAAATATGATATTGAAATAGGAGCAACTGAGTAGATCGGAGAATGAATAGAACAGACTGAAGAATAGAATTATGGTTAGAGTTGGAATGCAAAATTTTGGATTGAAGGGACGGAATAAGTTTAAAATTAATAGAAAGAACAGGAAAATGGAATTGATATAGACCTTGATTTAGAATTGGAACATATTTGATTGGATTAGGAATAAGAAGTAAATGCGCACAAATGTGCATAAGGTGACTTAATTAGTCTGAGCAAAACTTATTAAGCGATGGGCGTCTTTCAGCGCACTTTTCGACGTGGTATCGTTCACATGGGTTTTTGCACAATTCGCACATGCATTCTTGGTTCGGCTCATGGAAACTCTTCGTGCTGCATACCTTGTGATGAAAACCATGGATTGCGCATCGTGTTAGGATGTGCCTCATCTCGTAGTTGGGTCGTGTCCACCCTCTCGTACACATGGCCTCTGTTGTGTAGAATTCGCTGCGGATGTCTGTCCTCTTCTCCTGCAGTCCTTGGAGCGTAGTCTGGTGCTCGGTAGTGGTAAACCTTATTTTATTTCAAGGAGAGCAGTTCGGTGGCTCCTTTGAACACCCACTTACAGATTTATGACTTCCTACACAAAAAACTCTGACAATCCCATCCTGTCCCCTTGTCCCAATATTGCACAGTTGCCACAATCCTCGTGACCCTCGAAATTATGCAGTGAAACTGACGGGATTCTTGGAATTCGGAAAAGATACGACAACTCTGCCTCCACGTGGATTTGACGGGAGCCTGTCAGTTCTTCTGAACGAAGTTGTGATTGGTTACTGACAGGAGGAGACAAGATTTCCGTCACAGTAAGGAAGACATTTATTTATGACAACCAATTAGTAGGGGGCAGTAGAAGTTCTGTCGGCAAAGTCTTTTCTATGAAACTGCACTCCATGAAATAAAATAAGGTATAGCTGTCGTCTAATGTCTTCGATGAAGAAAGTGTCTCTCATTAGGGCATACGTCATTCTCGATGGTGCCGTTTTTCCAACTCCTAGCACTCTTTTCATGAAGCGTGCTTTCACTCTTTCTATTTGTGCAATGTCTCTGCTTGTAAGTTTTTCCCAAATTATGTTCATTCCATATGTTGCTATGGGGGTTATGACTGTCATTGCTGTTTCTGTTGATAATTGCTGGAGGTGGTTGATGCTGTATATTGCTGCTGACACTTTTTGTTGTACGTGTATTCTGAAGGATTTGCAGGGTGATGCCTAGGTAGGAGAACTGCGATACGACTTCTAGTGGCTCGCCCAGAAGCGTTAATCTGTCATTTGCGTTGGGCTTTCCTCCCTTTCTGAAGGTCATCTGCTTAGTCTTTTGACGATTTATTTGCAGGCAGTTTTCGTCAGCCCATTTCTCGAGTTTATTGAGCGTACACTGCAGTTCCTCTTTGTTAGGCGATCCCAGTACCATGTCATCAGCGTACATTAAGCAGAAATCTCACGAAAGCTTCAGAAATAATAATGACTAGTGGCTTGTGCAGCAAACGCTGCAAACTAAGTTCATTAGACGTTCAAATAAAAAATTTTCAGATTTATTTTCATGAAAAATACCAGAAATTTTGAAAATTATTTGCTTCCATAATAATGAAACATACTCCCTCTGAATGGTTTTTATGTCCAATAGTTTTTCTTGAACCTATGTATCCTATGTCTCTTGAGTTTCAACGCGAAAACGCAAGTAACAATGAAAGGGCGATCAGTGGGTTTTTTCACGTGGGAGTAAAGCAATAGCTATTTCAAGTCATAGTGGATTGTAAAAGTCAGATTTGCTATGCTTTTGAACAACAGAAATAGAATTTTGGTATAGTTGCTCCATGTAGAGCTTGAAATGTAGAGGGTAAAATCATTTTATCCTGCTAAGAGATCTTGCTGAAATGATCGAGAGACTACAAAATTTTGTTGGCCTCTTATTCTATCAGTACGTAATACCGCCTTTCCTTAGGAACTGTAATTTTTGCGCTCTCTCGAGCCAATACTGAAGAGAATGACGCATATAAATATCTACACCACACCACCATTAAGTATATGAAAAAAAACCCAACCCCACTTTATTAATAACTATAAAAATACTTGATTTTTAATAACAATATTATTATCTTGCGTAAGTTTTATATATATATATATAATAGTCGCCACTCAGTAAATTATAGAATGAAGATCTAATTTAACACATTCTCTATATCTACGTACGTAACCCCAAATCGTTTCACTTTCTTAGCATCAGTATAGCATTAATATGTATAATTAATGAAAAATAATCACATCATGGCATTAACTATAATGAAATTTCATTGCTAATGGCAATAATGTAATCAAACCACTTCAAGTTTTGTAGATTTCAATATCCAATACACAGCTGTACTCACGTAATTACACACCGCAGAATCAGACCTGTAAATTAGCGAGTCTTCAAGTTTTTAATAACCAATTGAATTTCAACTCTAAATATGTCAGCAATCCTGCAGGTCATGGCCTTCGTGTAATAGCCTATTGTTTATTGTAGTGCGTGTTTTGTTTTATTCTGAAATCACGGCCGTGCTGAAATGCAATTAGTTCTCAAAACTGACAACAGATGGATTTTGGAAAATAGGAAAATTATATAGGAAAATTGACATTTCACTGAAAACTACTACTTTTCCGAAAAACTTTGGGTTCCAAGCTTCAAAATGAGGAGCCATTTATTAAAATCCGTTCAGCCGTTTTCCCGTAATTTACATTACCAGTTCAAATTATATATAATAATAATAATAATAATAATAATAATAATAATAATAATAATAAAATAAGAAGTAATGGAATAAGTTTAAAAGAAGTAGACTAGACTGAAATATAGCACACAGTTAAGCTTAGATTTATCTCACCATAGAATGGAAAATACTAAAATTGAATAGGCATAAAAAGGAGTAGAAGAATTATAAAACAAATGAAATGTACAGTAAAGAATTGAATTAGATCTAGGCTTCGATGGAACGGCGTAGTCAATAAAAGGAACTAATTTTTAAAATGAATAGAATGGACTAGAAAAAAGTATGTTAAATTGAAATAACATTTAACTGTGACAGACGTTGTCGCTGAAATGAGATGGAAAGGAAATTAAATAGCAATGGAGTGTATATATTGGGTGTACATGTGTAATTTAACCGATAAGAAAATTATCGTACCGTAATTAAAGAAATTACAAAATCAATTTAGTTTATTTCAAATGATAGAGGCAGTTAGCAGAAATAAATTGCAATAGAATAAATGGATTGTAAGGGTAGTTAATTTTGTAGGTTGGAGCAGGAATTTTATTGAAATAAATTTGAATACAATTAAATAAAATTACTTTCGAGTGCATTAGAATGGAATGAAATTCAATGCAGTGTTATAAATATGGAATGCATTTGTATTTGAATGAAATGCTTTGTTATGACTGTAATGAAATGAATGGAATTTGGAAAGGAATAAAATGAAATTTAATTACCTGTGCTTAGTACAATAGATCGAATTGATTTTTATTGAAATGTAATTGGATCTAAATGGAATATAAAGGAATTGAATGTAACTAATTAAATTTACTGCTGTTGATCGATCAAAATATTTAATCGATTAACTCTTTGAATTTATACGAAATTAACTTGTGTTCTGTATAAGCATAAGTATTAAATGTTGTACATCTGTATATATTTTATCGTTATATTACAAAACAATTATTTTAATTACTTACTAACATATTTATTATGAAGCTTATAATTTATTGTGTCAATTTCTCCGGGAATTTTTGAGACAAACATAAATAACAAAAAGTATGAAGACCCACCTAGGTAATACTGCTTCATCCATGATTTTAAACATGTGAGTGCATTCACATGCTTCGAAGTAAGTGCCGCTCTACGTTTAGTAACAATGTTTTCTGCATCACTAAAGACGAAAAAACTTTCTTTCTGTCAAACACTTCTCTACGATCGGTCAATTTAGATCCAAAAGTTTAATCGAGATTACCTCTCAAATTCTCATATGACATAATGGAATTTACACTTTTCACAAACCACAGAAAACTGATTGTTTTCTTTATCAAACTAAACACACAACCTTCATGTACAAACTCAGTACAGAAACTGCAACTGCAAAACTACAGCGGTCAAAACAGAAGACTGACCCTTATTGTAATCGAATTACCAGATTTTAGAAAGAGAAGAAGGTAGTTACGCTCTCACTCGTGCACAGTGTAGACATGGCTATTTTATAAGGGATGAGGGGGACGAATCCCAGAAAAGTATGTATTTCATATGCTAGGAAGATGAGCTGACAACAAGGTGGAAGTTTTCTTGGAAAACCATAAAACTTAATATGGGTTTCAACTTTCAATAAAGGTAGACTAGGTAACTGTCCTCATATCTACACCTCTTTCTGAAGTGTTTGTGCAAAGATTTTCCCTAAGCTACTTGGTTTACAGTTAAAAAATAACAGTACTATTGTGCTTTTATGTAAGCAATTCCCAACAGAGAAATATTGTCGGAATTTTTAGTATGAGTTTGTATTAACAAAATAATAATTAATATCAATTACAACCGATTAATTTGAATCCACTCGATTATTCGATGAAATATTTTGATAACTTATTCCTACAACAGAAATTGATCGATTAATCGAGTAAATCCCACAACACTTATTAAAATATAATGCAATAGAAATGGAATTGAATTTTACTACACTTGAATGGATTATATTGAAACTGAATGTAGATAGAAGAAACCAAGTGTGCATGAGTGAAATTGAGTTAAATTTGAATGCAGTTGAATACAAGTCGAATTGATTTTCACTGGAATGATAATGGAATTGAATGAAATGTATGGAATAAAATGTATAATAATTAGAGGCCATCAAGATGGACAAAATGGAATGAAATTGAATTTAAACGTAGTCCAACAAAAATGTAATTGAATTCGAATAGAACTGAACTGCACTTGAATAAAATATATTTAAACTAAATATAATGAAATGAAACCAAGACAGAGAGGAATATAATGGAGTTAAATTTAGATGCAGTGCAACAATAATCACATAGATTATTAATGAAATGAAATGAAATGATTTTGAATATGAAATTTGGAGAAATTTTGGAGGATTGGATTGCAGTAAGTGACAATTTAAATTTAGTGTGGAAAATTTTGAATTGAATTAAATGCCAGGTTACAATAGTATTATAAATATGGATACAATAAAATTGATTTTTAAACATATTGTTCTAAATCATTGTATTCTGGTCCAATTAATGCAATTTGACATGATGCTCAAAGCAATCATAGATAAAATAATTTTTTCCTGTTGTGATTTTTACTTTCTTTTCTAACATTGTAGTGCTTGGTTTAGTATTGGGAAACTGTATAAGATGAAGGTATCAGAGTATATAAGAAAATAAATACTGCTAGTAAGTTATGTAGACTCTTACACTTTTACTACGTCCGTCATACTACTTTTGACCAATAAAACGGTACGAAAGGACATCTTTCAACCAATCATCTCTGCTTATCGCACAATTTTATCGCTTCCCTAGCATTTGTTTAATTTTATCACTACCCTAGCATTTGTTTCTTTGTTCGCCAACATTTCAAACTGCACTGGTTTGGACATAAAAAAAACAGAACATTACAAACCACTCCAGTCTATGCACAGCAGTTTCAAATATGACTCGCATTGGCATTCAAAAACAAGAGTTAATAAAGATCACCTGTCATAGCTATGCATCTTCCCTGAAATCCTATTTACAAATAAATGAAGATCACCATTCGGAAATCCTGAATAAGTTGAGGAATACACCATGTACATCAACGAGTTCACTTCTTTTACGCACACGTCCAATATAACATCAACTGAACCAGCAACCACTAAAGCATTCAAATTTGAAAATTGTGCTTTCAATAATTGTTCCTTTTCAAATGATTCATGTTTATTTTTTATTTCATCATCGTTAATTAAAACTTTTGTAACACTCGTTTATATTATTTAAGTTATGTTTGTTATAGCTTCTGCTATATGATATTATGAATAGTCACGTATTAGAGATTGTTTAATACTAAGATTTATTGAAAATCATCTGTAAAGTGACGTTGATTACTGGGATCCGGATGATTGAAGTGGAATGCAAATGTTTTAATAAAAATGAAACTGAATCAATAAAGCCTTCTTGTCTAGTAACAGTCCACAGAGTTCAATGAAGATTCCATAGTTGGCACAACTGATAACAAGAAAACAGCTAATCTAGCGTAATGTTGAGATGGTACAATAATACATTTGAAGACAGTTGTATTTTCGTAAGTCAATTAATATTTTATTGTATTGGAGTACTTCGTTACTTCTAATCTTTATATACTTTCTTCTAATCGTGTAATAGTCAATTAAATCTCATTCGATTTTGATTTTCTCTAGATAAATCAAAATCTCTAGTGAGATTACTGTTGGTGAAAATAATTAAAATTATCTGTTCTGTAAACTGTATACTCGTATGAGTAATAGATTTGTAGTGTATTATTCTCGAACTGATATTGCGTCATTTCAGATCGATATGGACTTGGTAGCTTTTTATCCCGAGTTGCAAACACGTGCTTCCTCTCCCCTGAATTCTCGAGGACGTCGGTTAAATCACGTTTCGTCAACGACGAGGAGTGCAAGATTGTGATTCAATAAGCCACGCATGTTGAACTTCTAATAACATAGGGGAGAACGGAAAAAAATGAGATTACATTTAAATCGCCTTAATTTCATGGCAGCGTATTAAAGTGGAAAATTCGACGTAACGCATATCTACCACAAACCTGTAGTTCCTTTACAAATAAACATTCAAACCAACTCTAAGCGAAATTGGAATAATGTGATCAATATTGGGTTGACTGGTATTGATAAAATATCCCACTCTATTTTATTTCTTCACTAGCCGTACCCGTGCGCTCCGCTGCACCCGTTAGAAATAAATATAAAGTAATTACATAATTAAAATAGGACATTTGATCCAGGGAACATTCGTGTTTGATAGAAGGATAAATGGTTTAATATGTTACTTAATTTAAAATATATCTAAATAATTAAAATGGAATCATTTTGGTCCAGAGAGCACTCATTTAGTGCAATGACAATTCCTTTAACATTGACATCATTTAGATTTAATGTGTATACTTTATTTTACTTGTTATAGGTTTCCATTGAATTATGGTAATAACTTAATTTTAACTCTTGTTTTCTACGTATTCAGTAAATGGCGCTTGGCCCACTATGGTTCTGAACCCTTCAAATAACTTAAATAACTTATATTATATTATATTATATTATATTATATTATATTATATTATATTATATTATATTATATTATACATACTAGGTTCAAAAAGTTCCCGGAATTTGCTAGTATCATAGAAACAACGTACCTTAAACATTATTCTACAGCATTCCCTTCAAAATAGTTGCCTTCCGCAACAACACACTTTTGCCAACGCGTGTAGAGTTCCTGGAAGCAGGCCTGGAAGCCATTTTGTGAAACCCGTCTTAGTGCTCTCGTCGCGTTTGCGATAACCTCTTCAGCATTGAATCTCCGTCCTTTCAGATGACTTTTCAGACGGGGAAACAGAAAGTAATCAGGTGGTGAGAGATCAGGAGAGTATGGTGGGTGATCCAAAGCAGTTATGTTGTGCCTGGCAAGAAAATTCTTTACAATAATTGCGCGATGAGCAGGTGCATTGTCATGCATAAGGAACCAGTTGTTTTCTACCCACTTTTCTGGACGTTTCCTTCTCACTGCGTCCCAGAGGCGACGGAGGGTTTCTACGTACAATTCTTTCGTTACAGTACGACCTTCTGGAATGAACTCATGGTGCATGAGACCCTGAGAGTCGAAGAAAACTTCCAAAATAACTTTGCTTTAAGTGTGCTTAAATGCGACAGGCTCATGTCAGTAGATTTACTGGCATGTGAAAGAACTCCTGCGGGACAAAATTCCGGCACATCCGGCGATGCTGATATAACCTCTGCAGTTGCGAGCGTCGTTAAATAAAACATAACATTTAAAATAACTTTGCCTTTGGAAGTGTCCCTAGGAAATTTTTGCTTCCGAGGAGATGTTTTCGATTTCCACTCAGATGACTGTCGTTTAGGGACTGGGTCTTACAAGTATCACCAGTTTCATTTTGTTTAAGAAATCACCATCTTCATCAGCTATACTGATCATGTCCCCAGCAAAACACAGAACTTGATGTTTGTACTTTGCTCTGTGGACATAATTACAAAATGCGACGAACAAACAAAACACTATGATAAACAATTGCCTACAACTCAAAACCAATAATTGCCATTATCAACAAACTTTAAGGAAATGACATCATGAATGTTACCAACAAAACAAATGTATAATATCCCTTGTTATATATTAATACGAAAAATGGTAGTAAAATTCCGGGAACTTTTTGAACCTAGTAGTATTATATTATATTATATTATATTATATTATATTATATTATATTATATTATATTATATTATATAAAAAGTGTGTTGATAACGGATGTACCCCGATAAATAAGTTTTCAATTTGTTATGGGGGCTCTTGAATCTCAGGAGGAACAAATTTTATTTTACAACAGGGCAACATAATCTGCTTGGCTCATTACCCAATTTTTTTTTGCATTGCATTTAATGCATATGTATTTTATGTATTTTAACTCGATTCAATTGAGCATAGTTAAAATTTAGATTATAAAATAATGAAATGATAAGCTAACATATTATTACTGCATACTAAATCAATACACTCTCGTTGTTCGTTAATTCTCTGAGATAAACATTATTTAAGAAATACAGGAAACGAATACACAGAAGAGCCTATCAAGTTTTCTGTGCATAAGAAGCTATTTTAATATTACCTGTCCTCGATTCACTCAGAAGTTACTGTAATAACATTATAGCATTGTGTCCATCCAGAGAAACTACACTTTCCAATGGTGAAATAACAATATTTAATTATACAAATCGGCTAATTTAGCTTTGCGATATTACTTCCTACAAACACAAAAACATTTTTTGTAGGCTATGATTCATAGCTTTCGATTGTTGTTGTCCAAGGCCCCTTATAGACGAAGTCGTTTTTTTATTTCATTACACGGCCTTAGATGGGAGTTATTTTAATTTTAAAACTCATTTATCTCATTAAATATCAGTCCTATAAAACTTTTTCATGGAATAAAACTTATCGGAAATGATGTTTAGAGAAATATTTGTCATGTAACATTTTTCATAGAAACCAATAATAAGCGAGATATTTCGATTTATTTAATTCAGGCCCCCTTATAACCCCCCTTTTAAATAATGTATTTTGAATGCCATATAGCCTATAATCTAAGTTACAACGAACTTAATTTATAATCCAATTTTCATCGAAATCCGTTCGGCCATTATCGTGTGAAAAGGTAACAAACATACAGACAGACAGACAGACATACAAACAAAATTTTCAAAAAGCGATTTTCGGTGTCAGGGTGGTTAATTATATATGTTAGGACCAATTATTTTTGGAAAATCAAAAATTACCAGAAAAATTTCGGCTACAGATTTATTATTAGTATAGATTATAAGGAACACGAAGCAATTTGAAGACAATTGCGGAATTAAACATCTAGTAATAGAAAATGAAATGCAGACATTATTTGTATACGATTCAGAGATTACTTTCATTTCAACAGCTTATAAAAAATGAATTCGTCTCAAAATTTATATGTACTCTGAAGTGAGATTAAATCGATAGACAAAGTGAAGACTAGTCGGAAATATTAAAATTTAATCTACGAGCGTTACGCAAAGAATAGCGTGGCGGGCACTTCTCTTCTACTTGAGGCTATTGAAAATTAAGTAAGTTGAGAATATTATAATTAGGCTTCGCATTCCAGCTACCTATAAGCTGTAATGAGGTTATCTGATTCGATATATATATGACGTCACAGAGGAGGTACAGGTACGTTCGTATACAAAATAGTTACGCATCCTCTGCCCTCTTCCTCTAGAACAGTGATGTCAAAGCAATCGCAATTTTCTGACCTTGATGTCGTGCGCGGGCAGCAAGCGCTAAGTATGGAAAGAGGAAGGGTTGTGTATATGAATAAGCACCGTGTTGGATTAAGAAAGCAGTGGTGCACAAACTTCAAACGGAACGTGAAATTTTATGTCGTTATTTTTATATGGCTTCTTTCTGTTTAATATTATCTATATTGTCTGTAAAACAAAAGTACTAACACTGATTTCTTAATATTGCACTTGTGTTTTAAATCTTAATAACATAATAGAGAGTTAAGAAGGAATATTCACTTAAATTCCAAAGTAGTATAATATTATACTGTATTAAGTGGATGAAACACATCATTCATAAAGAAAGTGATATTCCAAAGAAAGAAATTGAGTATGATATGATAAATTGGAATATATATCGATGGTATCTTTAGCCTTACAAAAGTAATCAATAAACTAATCAAAACAATATTACAGTACAAAGCAAAGTTACCTAGGTACTGTATCTGTTTTAAGTGTAACTGATATTACACAACAAAAAACTTATCGCATTATGCTTTTAAGGTGATATTTGTGAGCAACTTCCTATCATCAGAACATTAAATTATTTTCTCGAAATCTGCTGAAGCTATAGAGCTGACATTTTTACAACGTATGGGCACGTATCTTTTGATTATGATATAACAGTAGTTGCTTTGTTAATTCATTTCCTTACAAACAATTTCCATGCGAATATTTTCAAAATTTTCAATACACTATCTTCAGTAATACGTATATACGGTATATTAGATTTACGAAAACATTCTGTAAGGCTACTACATAAATAGGGCTAGACCTGAAAATTTCACTTTTCTATACGAAAAGTTGAGAAAATATTTATTTTTCAATAAAAAAATTAAACTCGTGAAAAATGAGCATTAAAATTAAAACTTACATTCTTATAATGCACTTATACTTCTCAGGCAAATCTAAAAATTACCATGGATACAGTTTTAATAAGTTCTCTTCCCTTTATCTATTGAATCAGTGCTGGCCATCCCTGAATATAGCTCGACCAAGCGGCATATACCACCTCTTTCGTCTGTCTCTTTCCTTTCTGCTGTAAAGCGCTCAGGCTCTCCTGGGCTCTAAGGCTCGCGCTTGCTCCTGTGGGCATCAATTGACATGACTGCTCGAGAAAGTTAAAACCGGGACGCAGACATTCTGAGTAGTCTTATCGATCGCTGCTCTTACTGGTCGTATTATTTAAGTAACTACATCTTTGTGGCTGATTGAAGGTTCATTGCAGAGGTGAAATGCCTTAGGTAAGACGCTCAAGCGTGTAATATTGCAGGACATAGTTGACGATATTTTAACTAATATTTTCACTGTCATTATAGGCAACATTACAAAAATTCCGTAAAATGAACCTAAAAGTGACAAAAAAATGCACTGAAAGACACTTCACTGCCAAAAGGCGCAGAAAGTGTGTTTTTAACCTTCGCAACCCATTTCCTTTCGGCCTTAGAAGAGTACTAATTTCCTGATTTTAATATTCATTCGCCAATATCTATCGCGAAATTTCGGCTAACGTGTTTACAAGAACACTACATCTTGAACCTCTTCTTCGCTCTTCAATATATCTGCACAAGATGATCGCCGGTGACGTAGGGTCAGCACGACAATACCCATCAATCCAAGAGAACAAACACGGAAGTCCTCATTATCTAGTGACTAGCGGGATATATAGGGGAGAGTCGGGTAGTATCGGACAGTGCGTAATTTTCATCTACCACCATATGGTAGTACCTGAATGACATGGTTACGTTTCTCTATGCGAAATCACAGAAACGTAACCATGTCAATCAGGTACTATCATCGTGTGGTAGATGAAAGAAACTCACTGTCCGATATTACCCGATGTCCGATACTACCCGACTCTCCCCTAAACCCTTGATCCTGCTTTTAACGTAACTTTAAAGCTGCACGCCAGAGATGATTGCAGCGCGTTTGCATTATCATCATCTGAAATGCAGAGGGATAGCATTGTTTCGCTTTAAGGATATTGATTTAGAGGTTGCACAGACATTATAGCTTCAAGGGCATAAAATCACTCAACCTAGGTGCACATGTGCTGATATTATTTAAAATATTTAACGGATATTGTTTTTCATATTTAGTGTCTGCGAGTCATTTAAGACTGAAATTACGTAAGGTACATTAAATATGAAGAATTAAGAAGTGAACTACAATATGTGAAATAAAAAAAAAAAAGAGATATGCACGACTTTTATTAAATACTGTTATTACAATTATTATACAAGTTAATCCGTTTGGATATGGATAAAATAAAAACATTCATAAAACATTTAATACTGAGCTTTATTTGTTGAAACTTTGTGCATACAACATAGAAAGATGGGAGATTCCTCAGAGCTCAACATGACCCCCATTGCGCATCCTCCACAACTCATAACGGTGATGCAATTCAGCCCATGTCCGTTGTAACATAAGAGGGGTGATTTGTTGAAAAGCTTGAGTAATTTTTACTCTCAGAACATCAATGTTCCTGGGTTTCTGTGAATAGACAATGTTTTAACAAAACCCCAAACGAAGAAGTCAGGAGAGGTTAGATCTGGGGAGTTTGGGGGCCAAGCCAAGAGATTGCTGTTTTCTCGTACTGGGTTTTCGCCTGCGACCTCCTACATGCTTCTTTCTTTTTTTTTTATACACAGAATCTGTTTCTTCAAATGTTCGATACCACAACATTATGAAATCATATTTAGGTACATTACGCACACCATATTCAAGTCTAAATTCTCTTTGAACTATTTTAACACTCTCAAATTTAGCATACCAAAGAACACATTGTGCCCGCTGTTGATTTGTAGTAGACATTTTAATCATCTACGATTTTCATTTGTCCTTTTAGATTAAGCATTGTTGATTGTCATGGAAACGCCCACCTTTTAATCATAATATAACCAGCAAGAAATTTTTCCTACTATCATAATAGCTTTATAATAATAAATTAATATTATCCATACCCAAACGAATCAGACTGTATAAACACCAAAATATGTATTGAGCCAAACTGAATGTAAGATGTTATTAATCTATGTATGTATGTATTTATTCACACTGCAGTGGGTATATACCCGGTGGCAGTGGTAACTAATTACACTCAGTAATAACAATAATAAACTTATTAATTAAAATACAATTAATAATAATACTAATAATTAATACTATCAATAATTAATAATAATAACAACACGGAATATCCTAAATTAAATGAAACGATCACTTAAAATAACATTTGAAATAAATCTAATTTGTATCTTAAAACTAAGATCGAACTAAAACCCACGAGTATGATATGTTCATATCTGAAACAAGTACCTTTCAACATTACACTCATTTCGCTGTCAACTCACTCACTGCACTGGAACTACGACACATTTCACTGATTCTATCCTGATTTCACTAACACTTCAAAAACATTTCACTGTTCAAATACTTTGCATTGCCACTATAAACTATAAAGCTTCACTGACAGGAACACGTTTCACTTACACAGCACACTTCACTGACACGACATACTTCTTCACTGATACAACACACTTCACTGACACAACATAATTCTTCACTGATACAACACTTCAATAACAACATATCATTTACACCCTTTAACACTCCCAATCTTCTTGCTATTATTTTAGAATATATTTTATAAGGAGTATTAAGAAGACTTATGCCTCTCTGATTGAGGTGCTGGCTAATACATCTATTATCAGGCAGTACATCTCACTTGACGATATGTGTCAGAGGAAAACAATTGTTTGTATGCATCTCAAGTCTGATTAGTGTAATATGTAGCTAATCGCCGATGTATGTAATGGCGAGGGAAAGGAACTGGCCACCCTACCCCATTAATTAAATAATTACATCGAAAGATTAAATAATTAATTTTGAAAGACGATACCGTCCGACAGGTTTCGGCTGGAAGAAGATTCCAGATTCGAGAGGTATAGATAGTGAATGATTGAGAACAAGATATGTTCTGTGCTCAGGTATAAGAATAATAAGAGGAATCTCTCAGTTAACGTGACTGAACGAACTTGGAAATTGTTGTGAAATACGTACAGTGTATGACGGAAAGTTTGTGTCATTTTCATGACACCGGTTATTTATACCCCCTTCTCTAGCTGGCATGCATCATACCGTATTCTTCCGTATCTCATTGTACTAGGTTAAACAAGATTTACATAAGTTTGAATGTAAGCGCTGTTTAACTTCATTATGCATATAGTGTTACATATTGTAGTTGACTTGCACAATTCACTTATCCTATAAATAGCATTCGAGGACAGGCTGATCTGAATAAGCAAATATGGATTACCTGCCTCTTTACACGCGCCAACAAAGAGCGTTGAAAACTGTGACACTGATTACCAGTGTTCTAATTGTGGCGGTAATAGGTAAACGCTAGCGCGGAACATGCTGTCGAGGTAATTTATTGCCCGCAATACCCATGTTACAACTTTGTTACCCCGCTTATCCTCACATGTGTTTTGGTTATGTCTCTGTTGCACAATAACCGTTCTTTTGTGTACCACCACCGACCGTCAGAGATTTATATGTAGCTGCATTCTTATCCCACTGCTGAGGGAATTGTAATGTATGGAGTGAAACATAAAAATAAACAGGCTAAAGTAAGAATAAAGCGTGAAATGGACGCAATTGGTTCATGGTACTTACTGACTTACTTACTTACTTACTGGCTTTTAAGGAACCCGGAGGTTCATTGCCGCCCTCACATAAGCCCGCCATCGGTCCCTATCCTGAGCAAGATTAATCCATTCTCTATCATCATATTCCACCTCCCTCAAATCCATTTTAATATTATCTTCCCATCTACGTCTCGTCCTCCCCAAAGGTCTTTTCCCCTCTGGCCTCCCAACTAACACTCTATATGCATTTCTGGATTCGCCCATACGTGCTACATGCCCTGCCCATCTCAAACGTCTGGATTTAATGTTCCTAATTATGTCAGGTGAAGGATACAATGCGTGCAGCTCTGTGTTGTGTAACTATCTCCATTCTCCTGTAGTTTCATCCCTTCTAGCCCCAAATATTTTCCTAAGAACCTTATTCTCAAAAGCCCTCAATCTCTGTTCCTCTCTCTAAGTGAGAGTCTGAGTTTCACAACCATACAGAACAACCGGTAATATAACTGTTTTATAAATTCTAACTTTCAGATTTTTTGACAGCAGACCAGATGACAAAAAAGCTTCTCAACCGAATAATAACACGCATTTCCCATATTTATTCTGCGTTTAATTTCCTCCCGAGTATCATTTATATTTGTTACTGTTGCTCCATGATACTTGAATTTTTCCACCTCTTCAAAAGATACATTTTCCATTTTTATATTTCCATTTCGTACAATATTCTGGTCACGAGACATAATCATATACTTAGTCTTTTAGGGATTTACTTCCAACCCTATCTCTTTACTTGCTTCAAGTAGAATTTCCACATTTTCCCTAATCGTTTGTGGATTTTCTCCTAACATATTCACGTCATCCGCATAGACAAGAAGCTGATGTAACCCTTTCAATTCCAAACCCTCTGTGTTATCCTGAACTTTCATGATGACATATTCTAGGGAAATTCTAGGAATTCTTGGTTCATGGTAGTTCGCTTAAATCTTAAAAGGAAATATAAACAAGCGACGACCTGATAAAATTACTTCACAAGCAGGTAATACGATAGTTTTGAAATCTTTTATTAATGTACGTATATGAAAAATTGCATGCACAGTTCATAATTTAGTAGTAATGATCTAATAGTAAGTCTTTTTTTAATTTATTTATTTTATGTCGCTTTAACTTAGGAAGTCATATCGAGACAATACATAAACAATTCTTACAGTTTACATAGTTTACTGTATTACAATAATCATTTTAGATACATTTGTAAATGTTGATAGCTTTCAGAAATTTAATTAAGTTTGAACTGAATTATGGGTTGTTCAGAATTGTTGATAAGTCTGTTCGTATATGAATAATCCACTGTAAGAATGATGGATGTCACTTTCTTGTCGAAAATGAACCAAGACTGTCAATGCATAGCTTAAGACATATACAGGGACATCATTTTATTTTTACTAATATTTTTAATATTAACCTGGCTATATCTTCGGATTAAAGGTCTAGAACCGGAAACACCGCTTGCTCCCCCTTCCAAGACTGGAGTTCGATGATACTGGCGTAAAATACAAATCACTTTACTAGGTATAGGAGGGAAGAAAAATAGTTCATCCACTTATGTAGAGTAGAAAATATCGCAATTTTGAGTTTCATAATTTTCATTAGGATTTTGTTTAATCAAAATACAGTACTGTATTAACACTTAGTGTTTTTACTCACGAATTGAGCTATCCATGCGGACGTATTCATTATGCAGTGTATATTATACTGTCTACAGCACATTAGCGTACAATATAGAGAATGAAGTTAAATTGAAAAATAATCATAATATGAACACATTTTTGAAAATGGTGGCCGTTCATTTCGATACAGGCTTCAGTGCTTTTGTGCATATTATCGCACTATAGACCATTGTACCTAATGCCAATTACCATTTTCGTCCTTCGTACTAGTAACTCATGTTGAAATAATTCTGTACCTACTCTTTAAAAGAGTACCTTACGTACTGTAAATTCAATCTTCACTTCTGTCCGATCCGAAAAGATAAAATTACTCAGAAATGCTATCTACTGTCCGTCCAAGTGTTTTGTCGTAAAAAGGGGGGGGGCATCACGTGACAGTTAATTACTTAACGAGGCCCTTTCATTTAAGTTATTTTAAACAGTTGTATAATATTACGTTGACGTCCAATTCCTAACAGAAATTAATGTTTTCAGGAAAGTGCTAAGACAGCCCAGCTACTAGACTTTACAGAGGGGCGAACAGTAGCGGGGGGGGGGAAACCAGGATGAGACGTAGGCAAACGGACGACAGTACCTGTGCTAAAATATGATTCAATATTGAAAGCACTTTCGTCACTGGAAAACGCGAACATATTTCTGGAACGTTCTATACTCACTAACTCAGTACTGCATACGCGGCCTCGATTCTGTGTGGAGGACTCTTGGAGTTTACTAGTAGAGGTGTGGGAGTGAAGTACATTCAAAAACTCAGGTACAATAAAAATTGAAGTAAAAATAAAATGATGTCCCTGTAGAATGTACATAGAGAGTTACATGGCATTAACACTGATAGTCACTGTCCAGTAATGGTCGGAAAATCACAGTTAAGCTTTGAGCGCTAAGCATTTCAAACTTTCAATTGCATCTCCTGAAAAATGTACTCCAAATAATGAACAGTTTGACTCGTAGACATTTTGTTTTTCAGCATTAACTTCCCATGATTGTACGAGAAGATTCGAAGAGAACGGCAGTTACATAGACTTTCGACTCCCCCCTACTTCCATTAATGCACAACACAATGTCAATACCGCGGTTGCTGTCGTCTGCTATACAACGAACTTTTCTGTTGATTTTCGAGTTCATCTTTTTTTCCGGTTATTATATGCTTATTTAAGTTGTGTTAACTCTCGCTAGTGGTTTTATATTTTATTTTATCCGTCTGAGTATTTATTTTATTATTGTAAATAATTTTGTTTTATCATTATTATTATTATTATTATTATTATTATTATTATTAATGAATTATTTTCTATTACAATCTTTGAATCATTTCTGTTACGATTATTCTATTATTATTATTATTATTATTATTATTATTATTATTATTATTATTATTATTATTATTATTATTTTATATCATCAGCATTATTATTAAAATTTATGTAGACTACTGGACTGTACCCGAGCACGAGTATATGCTCATTTCGGGTATCTATCCAAATGTAAATTGTAAATAAATTTGAATTTGAAATTGAAATTACATCCACCATTCTTGCAGTGGACTCTTCAAATACAATTAAAATTTTATAACTGTATAATTTACATTAAAATAAGTCACATCATTGAATAGCATTTTTCTTTTTGATTTAGTACTCGACTTTTTGGAACTTTGCCTAAATGAATTCAAAACTTACTGTCAGTATTATAGAAAATTTGGGCGCATGAAAAAGAATAGTAGTCAAGAAAGTAAACCATAGAATTCAATATATTTCGGAACATGATAAAATACCTTAATTGTTACAAAAGCGTAAAATGTAAGAGAAATTGTGTCACCTTAGTAGCACTGCAGCGTCCTTTGTAAACCGTCTTCATGTCCTGGGGTGCAACAGTTTATGTTGCCATCTACTGTCGAGATTGTCAGTCACAGTAGATTAGGGCTCGAAGGTCTTTTTAATGACTTCTCAGTCTCAAGTAAGCAAGTAGGACTCCAACAAGCCTCTTGGTGAAGTTTAGGAAGGATTATCCCATCCATTTAGTCCAATAACACGGGGAGAATTCAACCCTGCCACTCAAGCCATGCGACACGGCGTAACTAAGCATAGGGAGGGGTGGAAGAGAACCTATTATGGTGGATACCGAAATTACCCCCTCATTAGCATGTATATAGACGGGGGCTGCACTCTCCTCCTCGCTGTGTACATAGAGATGCAACTGACCCTCTTACTGGCGGGGGTGAAAAGCGACATTGTTGGACTCTGTGCAGGCGTCGCGATCGCTTGTTTGAAAATCAATGGAGGGGTTGAGCTGCTTTTGGCACAATTCCGACCACGTCGAAGTCTTACAGTGCCTAATCTCAACCGTAATTCAGTTTATCATTTCTACAGGGACATCATTTTATTTTTACTTCAATTTTTATTGTACCTGAGTTTTTGAATGTACTTCACTCCCACCCCTTCTACTAAGGAAGTTTCAACTGTTTTCCAGACAGAATCAAGGCCGCTTATAGTAAACAGCACTGAGTTACTGAGTATAGTACGTTCCAGAAATATGTTCGCGTTTTCCAGTGCCGAAAGAGCTTTCAATATTGAATCATATTTTCGCACAGGTACTGTCCGTTTGCCTACGTCGCATCCCGATTTCCCCCACCTGCTTCTGCACGGCCCTCTGTAAAAGCAGGGCTGTCTTAGCTCTTTTCTGAAAACATTTCTGTTAGCAATTGGACGTTTACGTAATATTATACAGCTGTTTAATGTAACTTAAATAAAAGGGCCTCGTTAAGTAATTAACTGTCACGTGATTTCCCTCCTTTCTAAGATCCTGCGACATAACCACTTGGACGGACAGTAGATAACATGTCTGAGTAATTTTATCTATGCGGGTCGGGCAGAAGTGAAGATTGAATTTACATTACATGAGGTACTCTTTTATAGAGTAGGTACAGAATTATTTCAACATGAGTTACTAGTACGAAGGACGAAACTGGTAATTAGAATTAGATGCAATAGTCTATAGTGCGATAATATGCAAAAAGAACTGAAGCCTGTAGGCTATCGAAATGAATGGCTATCATCTTCAAAAATGTGTTTAAATATCCATTTTATGGTTATTTTTCAATTGAACTTCATTACTCTCTATATTGTACGCTAATGTGCTGTAGGTAGTATAATATACACTGCATAATGAATACGTTCGCATGGATAGCTCAGTTCGTGAGTAAAAACACTTATTCTTAATACAGTACTGTATTTTGATTAAATAAAAATCCTAATGAAAATTATCGAACTCAAAATCGCAATATTTCCTAGTTTACGTAAATGGATGAAGTACTTTTATTCCCTCCTATACCTAGTAACGTGATTTGTTTGTGTTTTACGCCAGTATCATCGAACTCCAGTTGTGGAAGGGGGTAGCGAACGGGTTTTCGGTTCTCTAAAGGTATAGCCAGGTTAATATTAAAAATGTTAGTAAAACTAAAATTATATCCCTGTACATCTTTTAATTTTAAAGCCCTTCTGGCAGAGAGGATATCATCAGTAGGGAAGAGTAAAAATAACCGATTATTTCGAGAACCGGTTATTTTCGTGAGATTAACCTCTTATTTTTTTCGGGCGACCATGATTGCGCCACTTGTAATTGCGCCAAATGAGTTGCTGTATATCCGTATTGCGTTTGCGCTAGTCATAAATATTTTTCTAACAATTCTTGTCAACAATAATAGCTCTTTCAGGTTTATCAATGTTTAATAGTTACGTATATCACAGAATAAATATTTAAATTATCTCATTATTATTTTTATTATTATTATCATCACTATATCTTAGCAATGCTTATTATTGTCACACTAACATTACTTATCTAACTTGCATTATTTACTTTGTTTTATGGTCTAGATATTAATGTAATAACTATGTAAGCAATTGTATTCAATTAGAATTGGAGTCTGGCTGGGCGGAAGAGAAGGCCTACTGGCCTTAGCTCTGCTAGATTAAATAAATTATTATTATTATTCTGACTTAGCATCGAGGGTGGTAGATATTTTCTCCTGATAACAGGAGTGTTACATGAAAAGATGTTCATTTTCTTCAAAATACATTTTTGCTTTATAATCATGTGCAAGGCTAAGTTTATTACTTCACGAATATTCAGGGCCGTACTCACTCCATTCACTCACTTTCTCCATTTATTCATTTATTCACTCCATTCGTTCACTCAATTCACTCATTCACTCACTCTCCATTTACTCATTCACACACTCACTCTCTCCATTTATTCATTCATTCACTCCATTCACTCATTCACACACTCAGTCTCTCCATTTATTCATTCATTCACTCCATTCGTTCACTCAATTCACTCATTCACTCACTCTCCATTTACTCATTCACACACTCACTCTCCATTTATTCATTCATTCACTACATTCACTCATTCACACACTCACTCTCTCCATTTATTCATTCATTCACTCCATTCACTCAATCACACTCTCAGTCTCTCCATTTATTCATTCATTCACACCATTCGTTCACTCAATTCACTCATTCACTCACTCTCCATTTACTCATTCACACACTCACTCTCCATTTATTAATTCATTCACTCCATTCACTCACTCTCTCCATTTATTCATTTATTCACTCCATTCGTTCACTCAATTCACTCATTCACTCACTCTCCATTTACTCATTCACACACTCACTCTCTCCATTTATTCATTCACTCCATTCACTCATTCACACACTCACTCTCTCCATTTATTCATTCATTAACTCCATTCACTCATTCACACACTCAGTCTCTCCATTTATTCATTCATTCACTCCATTCGTTCACTCAATTCACTCATTCACTCACTCTCCATTTACTCATTCACACACTCACTCTCCATTTATTCATTCATTCACTCCATTCACTCAATCACACTCTCAGTCTCTCCATTTATTCATTCATTCACACCATTCGTTCACTCAATTCACTCATTCACTCACTCTCCATTTACTCATTCACACACTCACTCTCCATTTATTAATTCATTCACTCCATTCACTCATTCACACACTCACTCTCTCCATTTATTCATTCATTCACTCCATTCGTTCACTCAATTCACTCATTCACTCACTCTCCATTTACTCATTCACACACTCACTCTCTCCATTTATTCATTCACTCATTCACACACTCTCTCCATTTTTTCATTCATTCACTCCATTCGTTCACTCAATTCACTCATTCACTCACTCTCCATTTACTCATTCACACACTCACTCTCCACTTATTCATTCATTCACTCCATTCACTCATTCACACACTCACTCTCTCCATTTATTCATTCATTCATTCCATTCGTTCACTCCATTTACTCACTCTCCATTTACTCATTCACATACTCACTCTCTCCATTTATTCATTCATTAACTCCATTCACTCATTCACACACTCAGTCTCTCCATTTATTCATTCATTCACTCCATTCGTTCACTCAATTCACTCATTCACTCACTCTCCATTTACTCATTCACACACTCACTCTCCACTTATTCATTCATTCACTCCATTCACTCATTCACACACTCACTCTCCATTTATTCATTCATTCATTCCATTCACTCATTCACTCACTCTCCATTTATTCATCCGTTCACTACATTCACTCACTCTCCATTTACTCATTCACACACTCACTCTCCATTTATTCATTCATTCCATTCGTTCACTCCATTTACTCACTCTCCATTTACTCATTCACATACTCACCCTCTCCATTTATTCATTCGTTCACTCCATTCACTTATTCACATACTCACTCTCCATTTATTCATTTATTCACTCCATTCACTCATTCACTCACTCTCCATTTATTCATTTATTCACTCCATTCACTCATTCACTCACTCTCCATTTATTCTTTCGTTCACTCCATTCACTTACTCTCCATTTATTCATTCGTTCACTCCATTCAATCACACATTCATGCATTCATTCATTTATTCATTCAGGCATCCTGCATTAGAAACAAATTAAAAACTTAAGACGAAACTTGTAATAGGATAGGAACAGAAAGACAGATTTGGATGCAACACATCGACAATGTGAGTAGAGAAAAATTCTAAAATTCCTGTGGTGACATTCAATGGGCAGATGATGATAATTAGTCGATTGGCTAAATGAGGCGATCAATCACAGGGCGTAACACAGAAGGTATGTGCAACGCTCACATTTTCATTCTAGTGTTTAACAGTGACGTAGAATATCAGAGTTGCATGCAAGCACACACTTAAAAAAATATTGTCACAGTTGATATAAAGGCTAGAAATGTCCCGCTGGACATGGCTGTCTCTAACACTTGCTTGGCGTCCGATGATTTACTTCTTTATTTTATCCTTTCTTTTTTTATTTTGTCACTCTTTCCTTCTTCCTTTATTTTCTGATCTATTTTCTCCTAATTGGTTTATTTTTCTTGCAATTTCTTTCTTTAATATTTTAGGAAAGTTCAGTCTAACACAGAGGGTTTGGAATTGAAAGGGTTACATCAGCTTCTTGTCTATGCGGATGACGTGAATATGTTAGGATAAAATCCACAAACGATTAGGGAAAACACGGAAATTTTACTGGAAGCAAGTAAAGAGATAGGTTTGGAAGTAAATCCCAAAAAGACTAAGTATATGATTATGTCTCGTGACCAGAATATTGTACGAAATGGAACTATGAAAATTGGAGATATATCCTTCGAAGAGATGGTAACATTCAAATATCTTGGAGCAACAGTAACAAATATAAATGACACTCGGGAGGAAATTAAACACAGAATAAATATGGGAAATGCCTGTTATTATTCGGTTGAGAAACTTTTATCATCCAGTCTGCTGTCAAAACATCTGAAAGTTAGAATTAATAAAAGAGTTGTAGTACCGGTTGTTCTGTATGGTTGTGAAACTTGGACTCTCACTTTGAGAGAGGCACAGAGATTAAGGGTATTTGAGAATAGGGTTCTTAGAAAAATATTTGGGGCTAAGAGGGATGAAGTTACAGGAGAAGTTACACAACACAGAACTGCACGCATTCTATTCTTCACCTGATATAATTAGGAACATTACATCCAGACGTTTGAGATGGGCAGGACATGTAGCGCGTATAGGCGAATCCAGAAATGCATATAGAGTGTTAGTTGGGAGGCCGGAGGGAAAAGGACCTTTAGGTAGGCCGAGACGTAGATGGGAAGATGATATTAAAATGGATTTGAGGGAGGTGGGATATGATGGTAGAGACTGGATTAATCTTGCTCAGGATAGGGACCAATGGCGAGCTTATGTGAGGGTGGCAATGAATCTCCGAGTTCCTTGAAAGCCAGTAAGTAAGTAAGTAATATTTCAGGTTTATTTGTTTGTGGACTTAAAATGCTGATTACTACATTTTTATTTCGCAATGTTATACAGTATCATTATATGTCTGCCAAGTATGTCAGTCTTTCAGTACAAATACTGACATAAATTTATTGCTAAATGTGTTCTTACACTTAACAGTTATCTTTGTCCCTTCACAGCTGGAGAAATTTTGATGATTTAAATTCCATGTTCGTCACAGATGTTCTCAGAGTTTTAAGTTGGAAGAATTAACCCATTTCCGGCTCCATGGCAACATGAGTCTAGGAGAAAGACAGCGGTGGAACGAAAGTCAGGCTGTGCGGGTAATGACATTGCAGAATAAGGAGAGGGTTCTCGAAAAGATTTTCATTTTCCAATTAGAGTGACACGAAACACTGGCAGCGACGTTCAGGAGTTAATTAAAAGATCTCACCTCACACTGCCTGTCTTTAACCCATAGCTAATGCAGCCATCCACTCCATTCAAATTGCAGTTGGTGGAAAACTACCCTCACAGCAGGCAGCGAAATAAAATGATCGCCCCGTGGAGTCTGTGCGTAATGAACAAACATGGTGAAAACCTTCAGAGAGGATTGACAAAAACTGACCATGCTGGACGCGATTCATTCATCGGCCAGGATTGCTTTCGTGTCCCTCTACTGTACGTAAAGGCAGGAATGGACGCAATATTCTCTGCTTTGCATTACAGGTACAGGCGAATTACAAGCTTTTAGAAACTCTGTCAGAGTGTGGAATACGTTTATAAATGTTTAACGTTCAAATTCAAGAGGTGGGAAGCCAAAGTGAAATTTCGTCACTCATGAAGTAGAGGGATTGTCGAAAGTGTCACTATTCTGTTAATTAAAAACCTGTTTTTTTTTTTTTCACAGAACTTTAATATTTTTAACATCATTTAAACGAAATATTGATTCTTAAA